>NC_057808.1:297954807-298169883 GCF_018294505.1 Triticum aestivum | reverse complement strand
TACAAACTTAGGCGAGTACTGGACTGCAGGTAAGCCCCCGAGTTGGAGGGTTGCTCACCACTCGGTAGGATTTTACAAACTTAGGCGAGTACTGGATTGTAGCTAAGCCCCTGAGTGGGAGGGTTGCTCACCACTCGGTAGGATTTTTCAAACTTAGGCCAAACGGATTCGCGGCTAAGCCCCCGAGTGAGAGGCTTGCTCATCACTTGGTAGGATTTTTCAAACTTAGGCGAAACGGATTCGCGGCTAAGCCCCCGAGTGCGAGGCTTGCTCATCACTCGGTAGGATTTTTTAAACTTTAGGCGAAACGGATTCGCGGCAAAGTCACCCACTGGGGGAATTTCAGACACAAACAAAAGCAACAACAACCATTTAGGAAGACTGTAAAGCTCTTGTCTTTGATAAACAAACTACAAAGGTATTTCTTATTACATCTCATCCGAATGAGTACTTAAGTATAAAAGGGGCGGAGTAGCTCCGCGTTCCAAGCCCGTGGCTCGTCTTTCTGATGCTCGACATTGTAAAGATGGTACGCTCCATTGTGGAGAACTCTGGTGATAATGAAGGGACCTTCCCAAGCAGGGGCGAGCTTGTGTGGTTTTTGCTGATCCACTCGAAGAACCAAGTCTCCCTCTTGAAAGGCTCGGCCCCTCACGTTTCTGGCATGGAATCGATGCAAGTCTTGCTGATAAATGGTCGACCAGATTAAGGCCACACTCTTTCCTCCTCTAGGAGATCGACTGCACCCTGCCGGGCCTGTTCTGCTTCATCTTCAGAGAAGAGCTCGACTCAGGGTGCATTGTGAAGCAAGTCACTCGATAGAACAGCTTCAGCTCCATAAACCAAGAAGAATGGAGTTCGGCCAGTCGACCGATTGGGAGTTGTCCTCAATCCCCAAAGAACTGATGGAAGTTCATCGACCCAGGCGCCTGCTGCGTGCTTGAGATCATGCATCAGTTGGGGTTTCAGTCCTTTGAGAATCAAGCCATTTGCTCTTTCTGCTTGTCCATTCGACTGGGGGTGGGCGACTGAAGCATAGTCGACTCGTGTGCCTTGGGAAGCACAAAAGGCTCTGAGCTCATCAGAATCGAAGTTCGACCCGTTGTCAGTGATGATGCTGTGCAGAACTCCATATCTGAATGTCAATTCTCTGATGAAGCTGACGGCAGTACTGGCTTCAAGATTCTTGATAGGCTTGGCTTCAATCCATTTGGTAAACTTGTCAACTGCTACAAGCACATGAGTGAATCCGCTCCTACCAGTCCTCAGGGGTCCAACCATATCCAATCCCGAAACAGCAAAGGGCCAGACGAGTGGAATAATCTTCAGGGCTGACGCAGGCTTGTGGGACATATTGGAGTAAAACTGGCAGCCTTCACATTTGTCGACTATATCTTTCGCCATTTCATTTGCTCGTGGCCAATAAAATCCAGCTCGGTGATTTGGCCACAATGGTCCGAGAGGACGCATGGTGACCACAGGTCCCCGAGTGGATGTCGTTGAGGCCCACTCGACCTTCTTCTGGTGTTATGCATTTCTGGCTGACTCCGGTTATGCTTTCCCTGAACAGTTCTCCTCTTATCACAATAAAGGCTTTGGATCGACGGACGATCTGTCGAGCCTCTTCTTCTTCCTCTGGGAGTTCCTTCCTAAGGATATATGCAATGTATGTCACTGTCTAGTCGGGAGTGATGACCAAAACTTCCGTGATCAGGTCGACCATGGCTAGGACTTCGACTTCAGTCGGATCTGTGGCACTCATAGGCTGCGGGGGCTCTTCAGTGAAAGGATCTTCTTGAACTGAAGGTGTATGAATGTGTTCCAAAAACACGTTGCTGGGAATGGCTTCCCTCTTGGAGCCTATCTTTGCCAATTCATCGGTTGCTTGATTTTTCAGTCGGGGTATATGATGGAGCTCTAACCCCTCAAACTTCTTTTCCAACTTCCTCACCGCATTGCAGTAACCAGTCATAGCTGGGCTTCTGACATCCCACTCCTTCATCACTTGATTGACTACCAAATCTGAGTCACCGTAGACCATGAGGCGACGGACGCCGAGCGAGATGGCCATACGTAACCCATATAAGAGTGCTTCATATTCCGCTTCGTTATTGGAGGAATCAAAGTGAATCTGGAGAACATATCTGAGCTTGTCTCCTCGGGGGGATACCAGTACCACCCCAGCACCGGAACCATTCAGCATCTTGGAACCATCAAAGAACATGGTCGAGTGTTCCGAGTGGACTTGAGTAGGCAGTTGCTGTCCGATCCACTCGGCGAGGAAATCTGCTATTGCTTGGGACTTGATAGCTTTCTTTGCCTCAAACTTAATATCCAAGGGAAGGAGTTTGTAACGCCCCAAGACCGATGCTCCAGAAGTCTTCCAGCTACCTTGTTGTCGCCGTGTGTTTTATTTTTTCTTGTTGCATTTCATCATGGCATCATCCGCATTGCATCGGCATTCGTTACCGTCTTTGTTTTTAAAACTTGCATTCGTACGTAGTTGTCGCGTTCCCCCCTTGTCTTCGTTGACCGTTCCGAGACCAACCGTGTTTTCGGTTCCCTCTTGCCTGGCTTCCTAACCTCTCTGCACATCCCGCAAACCCCCTTTCCGTGCGTGTCCGAAACTTCCAGGACCCAACTCGGGCAGTCATGACCGTTGGATCCGGATCATCCCCAAACATCCCTAAAACATCTCCGTTTTCTTATTTGGACTCCCCTAAGCTTTATTCTCGTCCGCCCGATTACGATCGGAGGGTCCGATTAACCACTAAACCTAACCCCTTCCTATAAATAGCCCCCTAACCCTAAATTTTTAGGCCTCCTGTCCCATCCACCCATCGCCGCCGCCGCCACTCCACCAAATCCCCCTCAGGATCTCCCCTGCCTGTTCGCCCCAACCCAGCGCCTCCACTGTTTCCCCTGATCCAACCCCCTCCGCCTCCACTCTCTGCCTCCACCCCACATCCATCCAGCCGCCGCCTTGCCTCCACTCCGGCAGCACGCGCCACCGGAGCCCCGAGCCACCACCTCATCGCCGCTCTTCACCAACTCGCCCGACCAACCACCACCAGCCCGAGCGCCTATGCCTCCTTGTCCCACCGTCATCCACGACCGTCGTGCAGCCAGCCCGAGCGCTCGTTCCCGAATGGATCGAGGCGCTACCTCCAGCCCGCAGCCACCGAAGCTGCTCTGTTCCTCGCCCGAACCAGCAGGCGTCCTCCTCGCCCCTACTCCCTTCCCTTCCTCTTCTTTGCTGAAGCTCTCCCTGACCACCCCCTCGTCGTGTTTCTCTCACAGGGAACCATGGAGCCGCCGCTTGGAGCTCCATGACCGCACCTCCCTGCCGCGACGAGTCCCCGCCGTCCCGAGGCCACCTATCGTCGTCCGGCCGGCAACAAGCAGCAGCTTGCTGGAGCGCGAGCCCTGCCGGGTCCGTCTCCCTCTGCCCATCCCTCTCCTGCTTCGATCTCCTTCCTCCCTCTATGCCACTTCTCTGATTTAGTTTCCCTGCCATGGCTTTGCAGCTGTGCCACCACCCTGCTTCGCTCGTCGCCGCCTTTGCAAGATCTGTGGAGGCCCTGCGTTCCCGGCCTCCTCCCCGCCAAGTTCGCCGCCGCCGCTCCCCAAGCTCCTCCAGGCCGTGACGCAAGTCCGGCCGCCTCCTCCTCTGCTTCTGCTTTGAGCAGGAGGTCGACACCCTGCCTCGAGCCACTACCGCGCGTCGCCTGCGTGCGTTGACCGCGCCCAGGCCCAGCGCCCCCTTCCGGCCTTCCCCTCCACCGACTGGGCCATGGCCCATGGTGAGAAACCCCCAGCCACTGTGCACCGTTGGGCTAGCAGATTCGGCCCGTATATGTTTTTTCCTGGTTCTGCGAATTTCCTAATTATCCAGAGACTGCCAGTTTTACAGAAAACCCCTTGCACTTCATGCATTTAATGTCTCACAAACCGTGCATCGGATTAAAATACTTCATACATGAAAAATGCTTAGAATTTCATCTAGTTTCATAATATGCTGCTTTCGTCCATGTTAAAAATGTAAAAATATTGTTTGATTAAATTTGCATAAATGCCATGCTAAAATGAATTATTTCATAACTAATTAACCGTAGCTCCAAATTAAATGTTCTTTATATGTAAATGGGGTGGGAAAATGCCTAGTTTAACATGGTGCACTTTGTTTTACTGTTTAATAACATTAAAATTGTGTTTAGGGCAGAACAGTACCAAATCTAAAATATGCATATGAGGATTTTTCGGAGTTGTTGTTTGTTGTTCGGGCCTCATTTAAACTTGCCTAAATATATAGTTTATATATGTTTCACCTCTTGCCTTGTTTAAAAACATTTAATATTGATGAGTACATAACCGAGAGAGAACTAAATAAGTCATGCGGTGCTTCGTCGATATGCAACTCGTTGCATATTGAGCTCCGTTTAACTTGTAGTGTTGTTTGTTGCACTTTGCCATGCCATGCCTCATTAAACCGGACATGCATCATACTTGATTGCGCATCACGCCATGCTTATGTGTTGGTTGCTTACCATGTTGTTTGCTTCTTTCCGGTTTACTTCTCTCGTTAGCTCTTGTTTCGTTCCGGAGTTGTGAGGATTCGTTCGACTACGTCCATTTGTCTTCTTCATGGACTCGTTCTTCCTAGTGGGATTTCAGGCAAGATGACCATACCCTCGAAATCACTTCTATCTTTGCTTGCTAGTTGTTCGTTCTAGTGCTATGCCGCGCTACCTACCACTTGCTATATCATGCCTCCCATACTGCCATGTCAAGCCTCTAACCATCCTTTCCTAGCAAACCGTTGTTTGGCTATGTTACCGCTTTTGATCAGCCCCTCTTATAGCGTTGCTAGTTGCAGGTGAAGATGACGTTTGTTCCATGTTGGAACATGGATATGTTGGGATATCACAATATCTCTTATTTAATTAATGCATCTATATACTTGGTAAAGGGTGGAAGGCTCGGCCATATGCCTGGTGTTTTGTTCCACTCTTGCCGCCCTAGTTACCGTCATACCGGTGTTATGTTCCTTGATTTTGCGTCCCTTATGCGGTTGGGTGATTTATGGGACCCCCTTGACAGTTCGCCTTGAATAAAACTCCTCCAGCAAGGCCCAACATTGGTTTTACGATTTGCCTAACAACCTATTACCTTTCCCTTGGGAATAATTAACCCGAGGGTCATCTTTATTTTAGCCCCCCAGGCCAATGCTTCTCTAAGTGTTGGTCTGAACTAGAGCACCGTGCGGGACCGTCCCTTGGCAACTTGGGTTACGTTGGTACCAGTACGCTTAGCTCATCCAGTTGTGGCCTGAGACGAGATACGCGCGGCTACTATCAGGGTGTCGGCACGCCGGGAGGTCTTGCTGGTCTTGTTTTACCATTGTCAAAATGTCTTGTAAACCGGGATTCCGAGACTGATCGGGTCTTCCCGGGAGAAGGAATATCCTTCGTTGACCGTGAGAGCTTATAATGGGCTAAGTTGGGACACCCCTGCAGGGTATTATCTTTAGAAAGCCGTGCCCGCGGTTATGTGGCAGATGGGAATTTGTTGCTGTCCGGTTGTAGAGAACTTGACACTTGACTTAACTAAAATGCATCAACCGCGTGTATAGCCGTGATGGTCCCTTTTCGGCGGAGTCCGGGAAGTGAACACGATTTTGGGTTATGCATGAACGTAAGTAGTTTCAGGATCACTTCTAGATCAATTCTAGTTTCACGACCATTGCGTTGCTTCTCTCCTCGCTCTTATTTGTGTATGTTACCCACCATATTTGCTTAGTGCTTGCTGCAGCTCCACCTCATTACCCCATCCTTCCTATAAGCTTAAATAGTTCTGCTCTCGCGGGTGTGAGATTGCTGAGTCCTCGTGACTCACAGATTCTACCAAAAAAGTTGCAGGTGCCGATGATACCAGTGCAGGTGCTGCTACCAAGCTCTGATGGGAGTTCGACGAAGCCCTTGGTCGTTACTATGTTTTGTTTTCCTTTTGATCTGTAGTGGAGCCCAGTTGGGACGATCGGGGATCTAGCATTTGGGGTTGTCTTCCTCTCTTTTGGTTTTGACCGTAGTCGGTCTATGTGTGTATTCTGAATGATGTATGTTTAATTAATGTATTGTGTGAAGTGGCGATTGTAAGCCAACTCTTTATCCCATTCTTGTTCATTACATGGGATTGTGTGAAGATGACCCTTCTTCCGACAAAACCACCATGCGGTTATGCCTCTAAGTCGTGCCTCGACACGTGGGAGATATAGCCGCATCGTGGGTGTTACAGAGTTCAATCCCCACTTTGCCACTCGACTGATTGCATCTCTGTTGTTCAAAATCTCTGATAATGGAGCGTCGCTGACGACTGTAATGGAGTGGTCAGAGAAATAATGTGCAACCTTCTTTGTGGTCATATAAATCCCATAAACAAGCTTCTGATAATGTGGATATCTTTGCTTTGATGGAGTCAAAACTTCAGAAACATAGTATACTGGGCGCTGAACTTTATAGGCTTTTCCTTCCTCTTCCCGCTCGACCGTAAGTACTGTACTGACGACTTGTCCAGTGGTTGCAATGTAAAGCAGTAAAGGCTCTTTGCTGATTGGGGCAACAAGCACCGGCTGGGTGGAAAGCAGGGCTTTGAGCTCTGCAAATGCTGCAACAGCTTCAGGAGTCCACTCAAACTTATCAGACTTCTTCATCAGTCGGTAGAGAGGCAATGCCTATTCACCGAGGCGAGAAATGAATCGACTTAAGGCGGCCAAACAACCTGTAACTTATGGACATCGTGCACATGCACAGGGCGTTTCATTCGGAGAATGGCACCAACTTTCTCTGGGTTAGCATCGATCCCCGTTCGGAAACGAGGAAGCCGAGTAATTTTCCGCCCAGAACTCCGAGTGTGCACTTTGATGGATTAAGCTTGATATCATACCTTCTGAGGTTGGCAAAAGTTTCAGCAAGGTCAGCCAACAGGTCGGAACCTTTACGTGACTTGACCACAATGTCATCCATGTATGCTTCCACATTCCGACTGATTTGAGTGAGTAAACACTTCTGAATCATCCTCATGAATGTGGCTCCAGCATTCTTCAGGCCGAATGGCATGGTGACATAACAGAAGCACCCAAATGGAGTGATGAAAGCTGTTTTTATCTCATCGGGTCCATACAGTCGGATCTGATGATACCCCGAATAAGCGTCCAAAAAGGACAAGCGCTCACACCCTGCAGTCGAGTCGACTATTTGATGGATGCGGGGGAGAGGAAAGTGATCTTTCGGGCAGGCCCGATTGATATGCTTGAAGTCAATGCACATGCGAAGTGAGTCATCCTTCTTGGGGACCATGACAACATTGGCTAGCCACTCGGAGTGGTAAATCTCTCGGATAAACTCAGCTGCTAGGAGCCGAGCCACTTCTTCATTGATTGCTTTTCTCTTCTGTACGGCGGACTGTCGAAGATGTTCTTTGACTGGTTTCACTTTTGGGTCGACTCGCAAATGGTGCTCAGCCAGCCCCCTGGGAACACACGGCATGTCAGAAGGTTTCCATGCAAAGATGTCCCAGTTCTCATGGAGGAACTGGATGAGCGCTTCTTCCTATTTGGAGTCGAGTGTTGTCGAAATGTGAGTCGGAGCAGCATTGGGATCGGTCAGGTGAATATGAATCGGCTTCGTTTCACCAGACGACTGAAATGCTGAATCCGTGGCAGGCTTCTTAGCTCGCAACAAATCACTCGGATCTGCATTTTTTGATACTCCTGCAATTCCACTACTGCCATTTGTGCATCGGCGATCTTTGAGCCCTTCTGGAAGCACTCTTCTGCCTTCTTCCGATTGCCAGTGATAGTGATCACTCCTTTAGGACCAGGCATCTTCAATTTGAGGTAAACGTAACATGGCCGAGCCATGAAACGTTCATAAGCTGGCCTGCCCAGAATAGCATGATAAGGACTCTGGAAATCGACGACTTCAAACGTCAACTTTTCTTTGCGGTAATTCTTGGAATCACCGAAAACCACATCGAGGGTGATCTGGCCGAGTGACTCAGCCTTCTTGCCAGGAATAACCCCATGGAAACTCATATTGCTTTCAATGAGTCTGGACAGCGGAATGCCCATTCCTTTCAAGGTCTCCGCATACAGTATATTCAGGCCACTGCCACCATCCATCAGAACCTTAGTCAACCGAGTGCCTTCGACGACTGGGTCGACCACCAACGCTTGCCTCCCGGGGCTGGCTATGTGTGTCGGGTGATCAGACTGGTCAAATGTAATGGCAGTCTGGGACCAATTCAAATAACTGGGCGTCGCCGGAGCGACCATGTTCACTTCTCTGTTGATGACTTTCAGTCGACTCTTGCTCTCAATATCAGCAAAAATCATCAGAGTGGAATTGACGTGGGGGTAACCATCATCGTCCTCTTCCTTATCCTCAACTTTGTCCGATTCTTTCTCCTTTTCTTTGGGTTGTTTCTCTCGGAACTGCTGGATTAGGAGTCAACATTGTCGAGTGGTATGTTTCCGATAAATGAGATTACCCTCCTCATCCTTTTTGGTGTGAATGTTGCATGGTAAATCCAACACATCATTTCCATCTTGATCTTTTACTTTCTTGGGGTTCCATGGCCCTTTGGGCTTCCCCTTGAAGTTTCCTTGAGTCACGGCTAAGGCTTCTCTGGGAGCAGCTGGCTCGGCTTTACGCTTCTGCTTCCGAGTGGAGTTCCCTCCCCCGGTTTCGTGGGTGACTGTTTTGTGCTTGCCACTCCAGAGCCGATCCTCCTCTTCACCATTAGCATACTTGGTGGCAACTTCCATCATTCGACTCAGAGACATATCTCCGGTCCGACCGAACTTCAGATTCAATTCTCGATACTTGACGCCTTCCTTGAAGGCACAAACTGCTTGGTGATCAGACACATTCTCCACCGTGTGGTGCAACGTGATCCATCTCTGGATATAATCTCTCAAAGTTTCATTCGACTTCTGCACACAAGACTGTAGCTCTGTTAGCCCTGCTGGCCGTTTGCATGGACCTTCAAATGTTCTGACAAACACTCGGGCAAGCTCTTCCCAGCTATAAATACAGCCAGGTGCTAACTGATTCAACCACGCTCTGGACGAGCCCTCTAACATCAGAGGAAGGTGCTTCATGGCCATTTCATCATTGCCACCACCAATCTGCACAGCCACACGGTAGTCCCCAAGCCAAGTGTCAGGATTGGACTCGCCAGTGAACTTGCTGACTCCAGTCGCCAACCTGAAGTTGGGAGGAATCACTGCTGCTCTGATGGCTCTACTGAAACACTCGGGACCTGAAACATGCACCCTGCTGCCGGTCGGGTAATCTCTATCGTGGCCATCTCTGTGTGCTCTGTTCCTGTCAACTAGACCTTGAACGAGAATGGATCTCGCGTCAAAGCCCGGCTCCCGGGGGTCGACTGGAATCCTTCACCCACCACTGTGAGGGCGCCTGTCATCGTGTTGCCGAGGCGCGTATGACCCACTCCTTGGGGAGGCATGGGTACTCGACGACGATCATACTGCTCACGGTTTCTGTACTGATCCTGTCGATCTCCACGTCCCTCACGCCTTGGAGGTGATCTTGGGCTGTGAGCCGACTGAACTGTGTCTGCCATTACAAATCTACTATGAATCCTATTCCGAGATTGTGACACTGTTGTGTTCTACTCCCCCGCCGCCCGGAGCAAAGCTCGGATCTGCATCAAACCCCTACCAGCCTCCGACTGGGAAGGCTGAATCGACTCTGCAATTCGGGCAGCAGCTATGAGATTCTGGATTGGAGTTCGATATACCTAGGTTGGAGGCGAAAAAAGTTGTCGTCGACTGGATTCAGGAACTCGCTGCCGAGCACGCTCGTCGAGTGCATGCTGGAGATTCTTCAGTCGAGTGCACTCAACCAAGTTCGCCAGGCGCACCTCCTCCAAGGCCTGGGCCTCGGGGGTTTCTCCAACGACATGAGTGTGAAGTGCATCCATGTTACGGCGGCGAAGCTCTTCCCTCTGCTGCGAAGAGAGGGGCTCGGGGCGGTACTCCTCGTGGACACGCGACGGATCGCCTCCGCCATCACCACCGTCATCGAGGGGGAAGCCAGGAGGACTGCGCGGTCCTTTGACTATCAGGACTTCCGCCGCGGGGTCACTGGTGTCGCACTCGGATGCGGTCTCAATGGAGCTAGTCGAACAGGCCGTAGAGAGTTTCGTCGGGCTCGATTGCCACGACTTGGGGGTGGCCGACTGGCGAGCCACCGCGTGCCTCACGCACCGCTGGAGCCTCGACCGACCAGAACGCTTGTGCCGGCGGGCAGCAGGGAGTGAAGACGCCACCGGAGCCGACCGATATTGGGTCGACGGCTGCCATAGGAGGACGCCGCAGACGCACGCGTGAAAGTGCGTTGCCCTGCGGACGGGGAGCGCCTCGACGTCGAGTGGAGCTTCTTGGAGCCAAGCGGAGTCGTCGGCGACGAACACGAGCGCGCCGAGACGGATCTCGCGGCCCTCGGCCAATCCTCCGCCTGAAACCATGCTGATGGGGATCGGAAAAATTGTAACTTCTCCAACAAGTCGGTAAGACACCTGCCCCACGGTAGGCGCCAACTGTCGTGGTTCTGAGTTTGACAGTAGAATGGGGGGTAGGGTTTGAGAGGCAAGATCCTAGCTATGGAGAAGCTGTACGCACGAGTTTTACGAGTTCAGGCCCTTCTAGGAGGAAGTAACCCGGAGGCGGTCGACTGGATTATATGCGTGTGTGTTACAGGGGGTGTGAACCCTTGTGCATGTGGAGGGGGTGGCTTATCTAGAGTGCGCCAGCACCCCGGCCAGCCCACGTTACAAGGGATTTAAAGTACATCAAGAGGGGGGTGTTACTGGTAACATCCGTAATAAAGTGTTATAAATGGCTATTAAGTCTAGGAGTTAATGCTCGACCGTTGCTGTGTAGAGTGACTTTAGGTCTTCTGTCCGTTGAGTGTTTCTTGTTACGGTCGAGTGATCTTGATTCCTCCGAGTGGAAATGTTTCTGGTCGAGTGGGTGATGGTACCCCTTGAATGCTTCTGGCTTTAGAGTGATGTCCTTGGGGAAGGTATTTAGGTCAGGCCTGTGACCCTACCCTAGGTACATGTCCTCATCACCCCGGACAGCAACGAGCCGGAGATGGGAAGACGCGGGAGTAGAGTCGCAGACGGAGAGGTGTACGAGGGTTAGCTGGTTCTGGTGCGGTGTGGTTTGGAAGTCGGTGGAGAAGAACAGGAGGTGTGGAGGGGTGGAGGGATGGCCTGGCCAACGGTGGTAGCGCTTCACAACGAAGCGTGGTAAGCAGAGCTGCTAGCAGCAGGAGGCGGGAGCAGGTGGTCCCGGCGGTGCTAGAGGAAGAAGACGAGAGATTGAAGATGGATGCCGGTCGTTGGATGTAAATTCAACGGCTAACGATGTCAGAATCATTTCTTGACTAAGTTGACAACGACTTGCATTGGCTTCGACCTATTGGCCCACATTTCAGCCTCCAAAAATGTGGCACGTATTCAACCCATTTTTTCAGAATTTACAATCTTTTTTTTGCGGGGTAGAATTTACAGTCCATTTGATCTTTTTTGAATTACAGTCCATTAGCTGGGCTGGGTGAACAAATAATGTAGCGTCCATGCGGCCCATTTATGTTTTTCCTAAAAAATCACAGGCCATTTGCACTTTCTCGAAATACATGATTTTGCTGGGCTTATTCTAATTATAATGTTGGGGTGGGCGCAACAATGTTATCAAAAAATAAACAGGGGTTGAGCATTTTGTTATATATATATATTTAAATAATAATTGATTTATTATTACATTGGTCCTTAAATCTTACCAAGCTTTTGTACACAATCACCAGGATTTTCGTTGCCAAAAAAATCCAGGATTTATTGTTAAGAAATTATTTTTATAAGTTAATAAGATGTGGGATATTGTTTTCTTACATATGTAAGTATCTGTTAAATATATGATGACAATAACAATAATATATAATAACATATAAAATAATTTAAATATATATAATATAGTTAGAAGGGAAACATAAGTTGGACCAGGCGTTCCTATTGTTATATAGAAAAATAGAACAGACCTCTGCGTTTTCTTCAAAAAAAATACATAAATTGGGCTGCCGATGTTTCGGAAAAATAAAACCTCCGATGGGAGGTCCATAGGCCGGTTGATACATGACGGCCCTCAAGAAAATACAAACAGGCCTATGGACCTCCCATCCGAGGTCGTGGGCTGCGCATGTTAAAAAAGAAATCCTAGACGGGGCAGCCCAAAACCCAGCTGATACTTGCTTCCCCAGTGATAATAAATGATACCTGCCAGCTCCCCGGCTTCGTTGTGAATTTATCTCCTATAGTAACTACGTTGAAGCACCTAAAAAATGTAACTATGTTGACAAACCCGTGGGCCCCAACGTCAGTATAGCATTATTGACATGTGGGTCCCAATTGTCATCTATGCACACCACGTCCAACACTTGCCAAAACTTCGTCCCTCGTTTTCTTTGTTTTTCGCACACTCGACATTGTGTGGGCATCTTGAAAATAGCATATCTTTTTGACTGTGCATCATATGAAGATGTGCTATGCATGAATATTGATCAGCATGATGTTAACTAGCTGGTAGTTCCAGTTTCGACCATGAATAAAACTTCCAGCATGATGTTAACACTGTTTGAAAAGGCCGTGTTAATATAAATGCTCTGCCTCTGAAAGTTGCAGTTTCTTATCTGAAATTGAACTTGGAGTTTCTTATCTGAAACTGAAACTTGCAGTTTCTTCTCTGAGAATCACATTGTCTGCACTTTTATACTCCTATGAAACTACATTTTTAAGTGCTAAAAATAGATCTCTAGAATTCATAAAATACTTCATATGCTCAATACTGCAAATCTGAAATTCAAAAGACATTCATATCTGAAAGTACTCTCAAAATAGACAACACAAAACACAATTCACAACCTGCAAATACTAACAACCCTAAGCTCCTCCTGACAATTCACAACCTGCCCTACTATTGGTCTGGGGAGCAATCCCTCCTATTCCTCGGCGCCAGACAGCCGCCCCGTGAGACGATGTGAACGGCGAGGGAGAGGATGGCGGGGAAGCGTCGTCGGGCCAACTGTTTTTCACCTCTTGCAGTTGGGTTCGGTCGACGAAGCTCGCTCTGGCACGACACCCTCACAAACGGCACCCTGTAGATGCTTGATCCTTCAATCTCTGGTGGATGCTCCATCTGGGATCGATACTCCCACCACCGCTCCCTCACGATCGGATTCGGTGAATCTGTTTGCTCCATGGCCTAGAGTAGCATCTCTATGTACTCCCGCGTGACTCCCTCCGGGAGTATCGTCGCCTTTTCGCTCTGCTGTAGATATTTGGCCATGGATGTCACCATGGCCGCTAGTTGGTCCTTGTTGTCAAACCAAGACTATATCTCCAACATCCTAGCTAGCTTCACAGGGTCGCCGTCTGCGATCCTCATGTATCGGTTGTACTCCTCCATCGATCTACTTCTCCACAACACCTTCACTCGCCGGCGGTGGTTTTTGAATGGAAGAGGAGAGGAGCAGCACTAGTTTTGGTTTAGAACAGGAGAGGAGCGACACTGGTTTTGGATTGTAACAGGAGAGGAGGGGCGGTGGTTTTGAAATGGAAGAGGAGAGGCGCTGGATTTAGATTGGAACAGAAGAGGAGCGGCGGTGGTTTAAGAGGAGAAGAGCGGAAGAGCGGCGCTGGTCTTGGAAGTATTTTTTGTTTTGCATATTTTGGGTCAAAGTTTGACCACGTACTGTATTTGACAAGAAAAATGTGAATGCATATACCAAAAATTGTATCGTTTGGTTCGTATCTGAATGTACTTTCAAATTATATTATTTTTGCAACGTATAACATATATTTTATTTATGAAAATCATGGTCCATTATGACCCAGAATTAAAAGGAGACTAGTTAATGTGGGGTCTCTTTCTTAATTGAAGGGTAAATTGATTTTGATTTTGATCCAGTCACAGCGCGCCGGCCCTCTTGTCCAATCCTAAATCGCTACCGCACGCTCCTCTCCCTCTTCTCCATTGCAAAACCACCTCCTCTCCTCTCCATCATCTCCATTCCAAAACCACCGTGTCGCCTCTCCCTCTTCTCCATTGCAAAACCACCTCCTCTCCTCTCCATCATTTCCATTCCAAAACCATCGTCTCGCCTCTCCCACTTCTCTATTGCAAGACCACCATCTCTCCTCCCATGTTGCAAAGCTAGCACCGAATCAGGCAGATTGCTGGCAGCGACCAGGCAAAGTTTTCTAGGTTGAAGGAGATCCTTGCTTGGTTTGACAATGAGTGGGAGATTTCAAGGATGGTAGGGTTTAAGGTAAGCTTCGCACTAACCTAATCTTCCACCTGCTCATGCTTACAATCAGTGTGACAGCTAATGAAAATCATGGTTACAATCAGTCTCCGAGTACTACGCCAATCACCCTTAAATAGCTCTGGACCTTTGGGTGAAAGTTGTGACACTGTGTACAAATAAAGAAAAGATTGGTGCTTCTTTCAGAAAAGAGTACTCCCTAGAAAACTGCCAATATACGCTACTAGTATTTGGTTAGAGGATTTGCTGCCGAGAAAGATCCGTCCACAGTGAGCGCCACACATCCCATTGATGGTGGTGGATGCCAATGCTTAGATGGAGCAGGGTTGGTGTCGGTAATTTTTACTTGGCACCTCGCACTCTGCATATATGCCGGTTCCATCGATACATTTGTGCAGTTCCACCAAAATGCAGCTGAATAACCCTGTTTGCACAGATAATGAAAAGGCGTGATTACATTATAGTGGCACTAGTTGATGAAACAATCACTAATAAATAGAAGAAAATATTACATCATACTGGAAATCAACCCAAGTCTCCCCGATACACCTTCTGCCACTGATGAACATCAGTGTACAGCGGTAGTACAAGGTGGGGCCTTGAGACATTCAAATCTCTATTTGTGTGCAGATCAACTAAAATTAAGCACCCCAGTTTGCAGAAACTGTTAAACATTAACAATGGGACTAGTTGATGAAACATACATTAACAAAGAGAAGCACTTTCTTTATCTACATTGGAAATGAAATGATAGAGAGGACACTCGCTCTATTTTAACTGTATTATTACTTCATTTTATCAGTGACACTAGGGTCGAGCAGGTGGCAAACGAGGTGTACCGTGCGTCGCAAGGATGAAGGCCGGGGGTGCTTAGACTGGGATGCTGAATCTGGCTCTTTCAGTCCCTATCATCCCCCTGATGTTTCTGTGGTAGCATTTGGGTTGTAATCCAAACTTGGTCGAGCTGGTGCTGCGTCCCCCTACCTACCTAGCTTATGTGGCGAACTTGTCTCCTGCTAGTACTCAGTCCATTCTAGTAGTAGTTGCATAACTGCCCGTTTACACTGAGATGTTGTCGGATAATGGTTCTCTATGGTTGGGTTTCTTTAATGAAATCGGAGGGAACCCCCTCTTTCGATATATAAAAAAATAGTGGCACTAGCGGTGCCAAAATATTGCCTCAAATTAATAGTGCCACTAGATTAAGGCACAAAATAATAACATTACTGCTTTATCATGGCAGTGCCAAAACAATAGCACAAGAGCAGGATCAACATGCAGGATCTTTGGCAAACGGTCAGACCAAAAAGGAACAGACCTCGTGATGGGAACCGTATCTGCAGTCAACGCCATCGTAGAAGGGATAACACCAGTCACCAACATGGATGATTCAATTCATGGGACCTTTTGGTGCAGTTCACCTAAAATGAAGCAATGTCCCATGAGCTAGGAGCTTCTTCTTCTTCTCTTTTTAAGAAAAGGGCTCCAGCCCCGGTTCCATTTCCATGAGAAAACGAAACCCATAGAGCTTCTTCTTCATTAGTTGCAACAAAATTGAGCAACATCAAGGTTGGTCGTGAAGCTCCTGGAGAGTAGGCGGACCAGGACAGTTGCATCTCTAACGAAAAGAAGCAACTTATCTTAATGGGAAATTTATCAGGACATGAAAAAAGTGCCATTGATTCATATTACTGGAGGCGTTACATTGAAAACAACATTGGTTTAACGTGTCCTTACTTTTAACTGCGACTGCTACATTTTACCAGTGGCATTACATAAGAGCGGCTAGGGGCAACAAACATCAGAAGAGGATATCTGGGTTGGTCCCATTTTTGTTCGGTATATAGCCACCTTATACTACGTGAGGCTAGCAAATCTAGTACTGGACTTACTCTGTTGATTTGTCCCCCAGTCCCCACTTTCTTTCCTTTTTCAACCAATAGATCCGGTTTATATTGAGTTCGTACTGCGTTCCCTTTATTTCCCTATTAGACCTAGAGACCAGTTGGATAGCCAGTCTCTGCTACTTTTCGCCCCCATTATTTCCTCTTTCGACCAAGTCCTAGATTCAAGTAACAAATCTTCCCCCACCCCCACCCCCTTTCTTCCTTGTTTGAACCAAGTACTACTAGATTCGAGTGCATGAACTAGTTTTACCTCTTAACAGTAAAAAATTAGGTTGTTTTCGAACAGCCGATCGATCCTATCTATACGAGGGGGCGTGAGAAATAGTAAAAGATACAAATGCAGCGACGTCAAGAGCTCGGGAAGTAGAGCAAGGCCGGTTTCGAAGGAAGTTATACCTGAGGGTCTCCGGGATGTCGCTAGGTGGGCGCCGGGAGGCCGGATCTGCCCACACTACGACAGCGAGGAAGAAGCGGTGGGAGGACCTCCCTCGCTAGCGATGCTTGGGAGAGAACGGCAAGGCACGCTGATCGGGACGAGCCGGCAGTGGGTAAGAGCCATCGCCGAGGATGACCGCGTGAACGTTGCACCTTCTCACCTTCCCAGGCGGAGAGGATCCAGCTGGATCTGTGACCAGCGGTGAGTAGAGAGAGAGTGTGTGGCCACCGTTGTCGTGTTTAGATCTGGAGAGGACGAGACAGTGTGAAGAGAGCAACACTAGCAAGCAAGCGCGGAGGCTCTTGCCTATATAGTGGAGTACTAGTTTTCTTTTGTCTACCGGGCGGAGCCGGCTTGACCTCGGCAATGACTGTCGAGAAGTCTTCATGCACGTGCCCCGAAGCCGCAGTTGTCGTCATTTTGATCTGAAGCACCGGATTAGAACATATAACATGAAAAAATGCCACATGACAAGAAATCATAACCTCACTGCCCAAAGGAGACAAGATGAATCTCGACGGACAAGCTAGACGAGGATCAAAGCTCAAATTAAAGATAAACTCATAGAAAAGGGGTCCGTCGATAGATGTCCTAATTAACATAGCCGGCTTGACCTAGATGGTAGCCGAGTAGTCTTCGTGCTTGTGCCCCCAATGACTAGCCCAACTCAGTTGTCGATGTTTAACCCTCGCAATGATCCGAAGCACATGACACGTAATTTTGCGAGATGACAAGAAACCTTTTTTTAGATTTCTTACCAGAACTGCAGCCCTGTACAACACAGCCTGCACGATATGTAGATGATAGCCAATCCAGGCGTGTCTGCTGGAGTCTGGTCACATGCATGGATGAACTGATCTTCCGTGTCTTGCAGGGATCGTCCAGGTACCAACGTATGTACTTCTATTAACTCACCCAACTTGCGGGGCCGGGGAGTGTGCCTATGGTCGGTTCTCAATTGCGGTCCCACATGTGTGTGCAAACGCAATATGACGCGCGTTCCATTCGGAGAGCGGCGTGCCAGACTGACCGACCGTCTGGGGTGCGACGCGAACGCGACGGGCGTGTTGTATACTCCGTACATGTGTACTGCCATTTTCTTGAGGCTTCGCTCCATGGCGCAATCCATGGATACAAAATTAGTATACTGTACTATTTAAAAGTCGAGGGCGGGGCTTTTCCTGCATGGTAGGCGGGACAGTTCCGCCTAGTCGGTTCAACACAGACGCAAGATGATGAGGGAGTAGGCTGCTGCAAACGTAGGGCTGTGTGATTTGACGGTGAGTTACTGCTGGACAGGTGGGTCCCGGTGATTTGACTTGCCATTATCATTATAACTGCGGCGCTACGAGCGGCTTGAGTCTCCCGATTCCTGAGCACCTCCATGCAGGTGCCTCTCCCGATGCTCCACCATGTAGAGGCTGGCTCTTGCTTGAGAGCTCACTCCTCCACTTTTTCCTTGCCTCTTTCCCCCACATATGCAAAAATGCCATGTAAAGCGGGCTTATAGCCCACTATTGTACTTGATCCTACAGGTGCTAAGACTGCCACATAGGCATAAAGTCTGATGTGGCAAGTTAATTAAGAAGAGAGAGACTAGTTTGGTGATCCCAGGAAGAAACGGTGATAAGCGCGTGTACCTAGATGAAGAAACTTAGCAACAAAAAACTAAGCACCTATGCATTGGGGACTTGAGTTGCTAAGCCATTTAATGCCCATAGCACCTCATCTAAGCCCCATTTCATTGGAAGAGGTCACTCCTTGGCAAATGCAATAAATAGTACGAAGAAAGAGATAGAGAGAAGTAAACAAAAAAATACTCTTATAGCCAACCTTATAGCTAACCTTGTTGTATGAGTGACTAAGTGATGACTATGTATGACATGCCAACATCAGATAGCCTAACGCACCGTGTTAAATCTCCAAGGGCGCGACCGCGCGAGCGAGGCGACGGTCGTGGTAGGAGCGACCATGATACGGGCTGCTGGCAGCCCTTGGATCCGAGATCGAACGATCGCATGCTAAGTTGCTGAAAATTTGCAGAATAACCCTCCAGGATAGGATATTCACCCATAGGTCTAGAATCACGCCATGCAACCGTTCGATCTCAGATCCAAGGGCTCTCGGAAGCCCGTATCATGGGAGAATGGAAAGCTTCGTATCACCTGTAATTTTCCCGACCCTTGAGATGACATCGAAAGCCATTTAATTGGGCGTCGAGTAGACATGACATCTAGTTGGGCCCCCATAGTACTGTGCATGAATCCATTTATCCACCAGGCAAGCCACTACCCTGCCATTCGCACGCGCCCCCCCACTCGACATTTTTACAATCGATAAACCGCTCCTAGTCGTCCCATCCTTTCACATTACGGCAATTCCACTAATCCTAACCCTCCTCCCAAATACATGGCGTCCCAAATCTCCATGATCGGCGGTGAGTACAAGGTTAGAACCATCACCGGCGATGAGTTCAACGTCATCTACACCCGTTCTTCCGCAATGGCTGTCCCCATCTCCGACGATCTCCTTCCTCCTCCACTAATCTGTGGATCCTCTCCGATCATCTACTCCGGTGTCTTCTCTAGATCAAGGCAATACCCATCTTCTATGGGTTCTTCTGGTGGACCTACCCTTGGCTTGGATTTCTCCAAGGGTAGGGTTTTTTCAGATGAGGTTTTCAAATCTACTGGGCAATCGGTTCATCCTTTGGGGCACAGAAGGCCTTTTATCTTAATTGTTTCATTCAGCCGCCATGCCTTCCGTCTCTCGGAGGATTCTGTGGCAGCGGCTTTGGAAGCGGTAATTGGAGGCTCGGCAATTGATCTCCATGTTGATCACATCAAAGACAAGGTTTACTCTTTCCAAGTTTCTTGCAAGCAAGTTGGTTTTATTATTATGGACCTTCGTTCCTTTGCTTGTGATCTGTTCAAGTGCTATTTTCATTTGTGGGGTAATGGGGGCCCTAATTGGATTAGAGAGCTCAGGATCTGGAGGAAGGAATGTGATGTTGAATGGATTCTAGTTAGTCCAACTAAGCGTCAATCATCTTTAGGTCTTTTGGCCATGCATAAACCTCCTATTAGATCGGCTATCAAGTCTACTACATGCTAAGAAAAAGCTTTCTTTTGCCACTTTTGAGCGATATTCTGCTTGCAAGGGATATAGATATCCGGCTAAGCAAAAGTAGATTGACACTATTAGGGATGCTGGGTATGATCTTCCTGTTCATGAGCGTGTAGTCATACATCAATCCCCTCCCACGGAATTGCTTTGGACGGTGGCTCGTCCACCCATTGTTTTTGGTACAGTCACTCCGTTGCCGGAGTTGAGCCGGCCGGCATCATCTGCGCCGGTGACTAATCCAGTTTCTGAGGAACTTTCCCCCGTGCATGCTAGGATTACGCCCGCATGTTTCGCGGAGGCGGGACTGCCTCCAATTCAAATCAATTGTTAGGTTTCCGACCCAGTTGCTTTGGAGGCCCACCAGGTCTCTAGCCCACCTATGCTGCTTAGCCCAATTTCTTCTGGGCCTTCCACGCCTCCGGGTCCGAGCCCTCTGGACCATTGTCAAGATATCCCCTCCTCACAAGAGGCCGCAAGGCAGTTTGAAGCTATGGTCGATGACATGGTGGACCGTGTGGTTACATGCCCTATTTGCTCGCAGAGGGGCCACTTGTCAGCGGCATGTGGAATGCGAGCGGTCTGTTCGGCTTGCTCTCGCCCTGGTCACTCTAGCCGCGACTGTAATGATTTCGCGCGCTCCAATGGATTGGTTTGGAAGCCAATTTCGGTGCAACAAAAAACGATTTTATCGGAATCTGCTGCTTCTCATGGGAACAGAGCCGGAGTTATTGGGATAGACTGTCCAGTCCCATCGCCGCCGCCCCCCATTGCATCTCCCCTCTCCCCAAGCCAAAAAAACCCCGACAAGCTTCTGGCTCTTCCATGGCAAACTATGAGCTCGATCCTAAGCGCTTTGTGCCTGCTGGCCACCACATCATTGATGGCGGCGATCATCGGCTTCCTCGCACCTTCTTCACGCCTGCTGCTCGTCCGCCCCGTCGTCATGAGGACTTCAGGGTTGCAGAGGTGATGCCTGCGCCTGAGGGGCTGCTCGGCCTGGTGCGGGAAGAGGTTGTCCAGTTTCTGCAAAATAGAGGTATTCTGGTCCGATCTGCTCATCCGTGGTTTCATGGGGTGGGTTTGTTCCAAGTCAGGGATCCGTCAGTTAGATACACCTTGATTCAGCATGCACCTTTTCTATTGGGCAACGATCATTTCGTTAGATTTATGAAGCATCATGAGGGGGAAAATTTCAAGGGAACACATGGTTTTCGTAAGGGCTGGTTAATGTTCATTGTGATTCCTCTGGATTACCGCACTACAAAATACAGTCGCAGGCTGTAGGCACTTTCGGAAAGTTTATTTCTTGGGACAGTGAGGATCCTTACCTTGTCCGGACTTTGGTTGAGGCTAGCTTTCCAGATACACCGTTGGTTCCAAGAGATGTTGTTTTTGGTGATTATGCGGAATGGGGAGGTGCTCAAGTGTCTTGGACTGCTGCATGCTATGTTCTTGGTTCGGATTTTGCAGATCAGATGCCAAACGACGAAGACCCAATGCCTCTGGATGGAAACCCCCTTCCGTTGCCTGGTAATCTGGTACCGGATAACTTGCCGTTTGTTTTGCCACCATACCCAATGTTGGGATGGAATGATGCACCTGTCGTTCCTCCCCCACCACCTGTGAATGATAAAGCGCCTGGTTGGGGTAATGCAATGTGGGGAGATGAAGCAGAGGATGAGCAGGCCCTGCAGCCGGCTGCTCCTGAACAGGATCAAGTTTCTATTGTGATTTATCAGCAGGAGGGATCAGTTTCTGTGAACCAACAGGAGCAGGGCATTGATATCCAACAGCAACATGATTTGCCTCTCCCAGATCTTCAGCAGCATCCTGTCTTCAAGGAGAATCAGCTGGCAATTGTGCCTTACCAACCTCCTATGATTCAGCAACATGAGATCTTTATTGGCATGGCTCGCATTGTGGCTGGACCTCCTCTCCCTCCGGAGATGATTTGGAAGAGGTCTTTCCAGAACCTCATGTTTGATTTTTCAGTTAAGGAGGTGCCATGGTCTATCTTCTTCAAACCTATGGGCACTATCATTTATTCCAAGAGGTCTTGGTCCATTGCTTTTGATGAATCCAGAAAGATGTCTTGTTTGACTGCTTCCTTGCCCATGGTTGCTGCTGTCAGAAGACCTGTCATGGTGAAGCGTCCAGTGGCCAGAGCTTTATTTGAGGAGCTGCCGGCTGATTCAGTTTCTGTTTCTGAAGAAGTTGCATCTGGTAATTCTGCTGTCTCTGTCTTTGCTGAGTCATCATCTGTGGTTTTCTCTGTGGAGCAAATTACCGCGAGAAAGCGGGGAGAGAAGAAGAAGGCTCCTGTTGTTGATACATCACTGAGACGTTGCACTCGGAGTGCGGCAAAGTTAGATGGCTTCAAAAACGTGGTTTTCGAGCAGCTCTCGCTTCAGCCATCAAAGAAGCGCCCCCGTGCCAAGCCCGTGGAGAACAAGGCCCAGCCCACTTCTACGGATGGCCCTGAAGATGCACAGCCTGCTGAACCACCGCATACCCCAATTCATGTTTTTCAGGCTGTGGGCGCGGAGCTGGAGATTGATCCTTCCCTTCTATCGGTGGACAAGCTTATGGCTAATCCACAGGAGGATTGTTCTGCATCTTCAGCTTAATGATTATGTTAGCTACTATGTCAAGGCCTAGAGAGCCTATTATGTTTGCTTTCTTTATTGTTGAACTGCGTCCGGCTCGGGAAGTGGCACATTGTGGTACTGAACTTTGTTATCTTTTGGGTGGTATGGCATTGTGTGTCATGCTATATCTATTCATCTATTCCTCGGTGATTAATGAATCGTGTGTCAACGCGTGTTGGAAAATTTTATGTTCGAATGTTCGTGGTCTGAATTCTGATGCTAGGCAGCGTTCTGTCAGGGAGAAAGTGACTGAAAGTCAGTGTTCTGTGGTTTGTCTTCAAGAAACTAAGCTCTCCTCATGCTCGCGTACAACGATGAAAAGCATCTGTCCCTATGGCTTTGATCAATTTGTTGAGTCCCCCTTTAGAGGTGCCTCTGGGGATCTTTTAACTGCGTGGCGATCTGACGTGTTTCTTGGCACTCTGCTAGAAGTTAAACCCTACGCTATTGTTATGCAATTTACCTCTATTCATAATAACGAACAGTGGTTTCTGGTTAATGTTTATGGCCCCTGTCAGGGTGAGTTGCGTGATGAGTTTGTTTCCTCGATCTACAATTTGGACATCGACCCGGACCAGAAGTGCATGTTGATGGGGGATTTCAACTTTATTCGTTCCACTGAAAATAGGAACCTCCCTGGTGGCGATATTAATGATATGTTTATTTTCAATGAAATTATTTGCCATTTGGGTCTGCTGGAACTTCCTTTAAAGGGAACAAATTTTACTTGGTCTAACATGCAGGACACGCCTCTTCTGGAACAACTAGACTGGGTTTTTACCTCTGCCAGTTGGATTAACCTATACCCCATGACGCAAGTGACTCCTTTGGCTAAGACTGCGTCTGATCATGTGCCTTGTCTGGTTACCATCAGTACATCAATTCCAAAGGCGCATATTTTCAGGTTTGAAATTTTTTGGGTCCATCAGGCTGGTTTTATGGATTGTGTGCAGGAGGTTTGGACTCGTCCTTCTCATAAGACCCATATTTCAGCAATTATTGTTGATAAATTAAAGGCTTTGCGGTTTGCATTGAAGAAATGGCAGAAAGGTTTATCACATATTAAAAGGTTAATTGAGAAATGCAACTGGGTAATTCTTTGGTTGGACAATCTTGAGGACATGAGGTCTCTTTCCAGACCTGAGAGCAATTTCAGGAAAGTCACTAACCTGCACCATGAGCATCTGCTGCACATGCAATATCTATACTGGAGGAAGAGATGTACCATCAGGTATATCAAAGTGGGAGAGGAAAACTCCAAGTTCTTTCAGGCCATGGCAACTGAGAGATATAGAAAGAACTCTATTGCTAGCCTGTTGTTGTCTGATGGCTCTGTCACGTTAGATCATGAGGAAATGGCCAAAGGTTCTTGTCTTCCTTCAAAAGCAGAATGGGGACGGTTCGACCAATATCTTTGGATGAGAACATATTGTCTTTAATACCTAGGGTTCAGGGCTTGGAGGTGCTCACAAAACCTTTTAATCTAAAGGAAATTGAACATGTTATTAAAGAAATGCCTACTGATAAGGCACTTGGGCCTGATGGCTTCAATGGACTTTTTTTAAAGTGTTGGCACATAATATCTGCTGATTTTATTCAGCTGGTACACGAGTTTCATGCTGGAAAAGTTCAGTTAGAAAATCTCAATGATGCATACATTACTCTGATCCCAAAGAAACAGACACCTGAGAGTGTGGGAGACTTTAGGCCTATTTCACTCACTAGTGTTGGTCTGAAATTTCTTACAAAGCATGCTGCTAACAGATTTCAATAGGAGATCATCAAATGTGTGCATAAAAATCACTATGGTTTCATAAAATCAAGAATAATCCAGGATTGCCTTGCTTGGACCTTCGAATATATCCATCAGTGTAATCAGTCTAAATGGCCCATCCTTTGCTTAAGTTAGACTTTGAAAAGGCTTTTGATTCTATCCAGCATGAGGCTATCATAAGGATTCTTGTTGCAAAAGGTTTTGACAAAAGATGGATTTCATGGATTAAGCAGTTGTTGTCATCAGGCACTTCTTCTGTCTTGCTGAATGGAGTTCCCGGTAACCATTTTAAATGCAAATGTGGAGTTAAGCAAGGAGACCCAATCTCTCCCTTGCTCTTTGTTATTGCGGCTGACCTCTTGCAGACATTGATCAATGATCTTCTTCAGCAGGGTTTAATAAGCAGGCCACTGCCAACCCATGATCCTGATTTTCCTGTTGTCCAATATGCTGATGACACACTGCTTTTCTTAAATGCTGACAAGGGTCAATTGGGGGCATTGAAATCAGTGTTATATTATTTCTCAGAGGCAACTGGTCTTCAGATTAACTTCCATAAATCCTCCATGTATCCTATTAATGTGATTGACCAGGTTGCTACTGATCTTGCTGCCTTTTTTGGATGTAAGTTAGGCAAAATGCCTTTCACATATCTTGGTCTGCCAGTGGGGACTACCAGGCCCAAGATTGTGGATCTACTTCCCCTAGTGGATTGTATGGAGAGAAGATTGATAGCAAGTTCTTGGTTTTTGCCTCAAGGGAGTAGATTACAATTAGTAAACTCTGTCATTTCTTCTTTGCCTATCTTCTTCCTTTGCAGCTTGTCAATTCCTCAGGGCATTTTGAAGCAGTTGGAAAGGATTCAGAGGCAGTGTTTATGGAGGAAATATGGTCAGGAGAGGGGCCATTCTCTGGCTGCCTGGCCACTTGTTTGCAGGCCTAAATCGAAGGGGGGGCTTGGAATCTTAAACCTTGGTTTGCAAAATGAAGCCCTCCTTCTGAAACATCTGACTAAATTTTATAATAAGATGGATGCCTTGGGTTCAGTTAGTCTAGGATTCTTACTATTTCCAAAGGATTCCACATGATACTATTCTTTGTGGCTCTTTTTGGTGGAGAGATGTCTGCAAGTTGATGGATAATTTCAGAGCAGTCACTTCGGTTGATGTTCATAGTGGAGATACTGTGTTGTTCTGGTCTGATCATTGGCAAATTGGAAATAGTTATGTCCCTTTTCAAGATCGATTTCCTAGGCTCTATTCCTTTTGTCTCCACAAAAGCCTCTCAGTCAGGGAAGTCTTTCAGGCTAGTTGTTTCCAAGACCTTTTTTACTTACCTCTTTCTGAACAAGCCTTTCAGGATCTACAGCAGCTCTCGTCCTTAATGGGGTCTTTCCATATAGACAGTAGCTGTCATGACTCTTGGGGGTGGAGGCATGGCAAGAAGTCTGATTATACTGCAAAAAAGTTTTATGACTTTGTCTATCAGCCAATGGTAGCAAACCCCATCCTGGGGTGGATCTGGAGGAGTTGCAGTACAATGTCGATCAAGATGTTTGCTTGGCTTGTTATAATGGACAGGGTTAACACTAAGGACATGATCCAGAGGAGGCACTGGAGGATTAATGATGGGCCTGAATGTGTACTTTGTCCAACTGGGATACTGGAGGACAGAAACCACCTCTTTTTCCAGTGCAATTTCAGTGTTCGGGTGTGGATTTATCTGCAAATTATATGGAAAGACAGTGATGACATGGTGGAGATTGCATGCCATGCTAGAAAGGATTTCAACAAACCTTTCTTTGGGGAGGTGATTTTCACTGCCTGGTGGAATATTTGGAAGGTCAGGAATGACAGAGCTTTCAGGAACATCAAACCATCTTTCAGGGCGTGGAGAAATGGCTTCATTCATGATCTCACTCTGCTCTCTCATAGAGTCAAACGGAAGTATAGAGAGGCCTTACTTAAGTGGATTGATTTCCTACCTCCTTGAGGAGAGTTGGTTAAGTGTAGCATTGTAATTATTAGGTATAGTACATCCCTCCCTTGTATAGCCTTCTTTAGGTTCTTGTTTCATTTTTCCTCAACTTGAGGAAGCACTGTATTGTTCCTGCTCTTATCATTAATAAAATGTTGTTGGGTGTAAGCCCTGCAGTCTTCAAGGTCAAAAAAAGGTGAAAGAATGCCCTGCTCGCTTCAAACGCATGTTTGAAAACTCAAATGATGAATGGGTCGCTGGCCTAGATGTTGAGTACACCACAGTCCTGGTAAGCGAGAAGAAACTGAAGGAGGCAGATAAGAAGAAGCCCGCCGTGATCCAGGTTTGCGTGCATGACTTATGCTTGGTCTACCACATATGCCATGCCGACATTGAGTGCGAGGAATTTAAGAAGTTCCTCATGGGCGACCGAGTCAAATTCGTTACTGTAGACTTTAGGAACGACAAGGAAATCCTGGGTTGGATAGGCCTTGTTGTAGGCGACCCCTTCGACCTCCAGAAGGAAGGGCTGGTGCCCTCGCTTGATCAGCCTTCAATGCTGACCCTGGCAGGAGCCATGGTTCATCCTTCGTACGGTGAACTGAAGAAACCTCCGCACACGTTTCATCGTGCATGGTAGTGGACTGTACTAGATATAGACCACATCTACTACGCTGCAATGGATGGCTACCTTTGTTTCAATATCTACAAGGGATGGATGAAGAGCAAGATCCAAGTGTGCGGTTCAAGCAAAGAAGTATCGCCCAAGAGGAAGAGGGACAAGGACGAAGTCGAGGACGTGGACGAGGACTCCGAGTAAGGTGGCAGTGTCGTTGCTTATGGCGGTTCTAATGCAGTGTCTACCGGATTAGTTGCTTAGTTTAATTTCTGGTGTGCTTAGTTTTATTTGAGGGGTGTGTTGTGTTGAGCCCCCAGCAGAACTATGTTCTGTTTCTTCTCGTTATATTTCGTACATTTCATCTTTTAGTTGGTATAGTACTACCACTCGTTTCTTGACATTATATACGTACAATATATATGGCCAACATCATATAGCCAGCAGTTTAGTTGTGAAAGAATTTAAGGGTGCTCAGTTTTGTCAAAGAATTCCAGGGTGCTTAGTTTTATTTGAGGGGTGTGTTTTGCTGGACACCATTAACTTATCATTGTGAGAATCGGCTTGTTTTTCTCATGTAACATGGTCAACTGGTTTGACGTGAAAATAACAATGTCTAATGGCATTTCTGAGCAAAAATCTAACTTAACAATGGCATTTTTTAGATATCTAATTGCATTTTTGAGCAGGCATCTCACGGATCGATGGCATTTTTTGAGTAGTTGTAACTTCTAATGGCAAAACTGAGTAGTGATACACAACTAGTGGCATAAATAATAAGAACCCAAGAATTAAATAGGTATGCTAATTTCTTTATTTCTTTATACCTTTGTGTGCGAAACAATATACGCTGCCTCCCCCCAGATTTTCTTTACAGAGGCAACTTAGAACTATATGAGTGCAATGTTAAATTTTGGAATTATTCTGGGTTCGTTTGGCCTTTTTTATACATTAATTGAGTTTCTGGTCATTTAATGTGCATAATTCAAATTTTAACTACAAGCACATGCTCCCGTGTACCAAAGTTGACTGAAAAATCACATGTGTGTCCTCGGGTGAATTTCTAGGTCCCATGCAAGAAATGGGAATGAAATTCAAACATCTGGGCATCGTGGTTCGGCCGAGAACATTGAGAAGCTTGGTTTAAAATTCTTGTAAATCCAAAACACGCCTGAAAATCATGAAACTTGGCATGGTGGCATGTCATGGTACTACCATGCTATGGTAAAAAAAATTGCAGAATAGGAACAATTTTCGGTATAAGTTTCTTGCAAACCGGAGCTTCTCTCAAGAAGGCTCGTGGTTCTGAGAGGGAACGTGTCACCTTTGTCGTGGTTTTGTCACGGCAGATGTCCTAGAGAAAGGACTTAGTCATGGAGCCATCGCTACGGGTTAGCTTGAAGGGGTTAAAGCGGACAATGGACGCAAGAGAGTTTTATATTAGTTCGGCCCCTTACGATGAAGGTAAAAGCCTACGTCTAGTTGTGATGGAATTGATGGGGTTTCGATGACCAGGGAGCGAATACACTTTGCCTGGGTCTCGAGTTGTTGTCTGTTGTCCTTGAACCGCCGCCGGGTCGTCCCCTTACATACATGGGTTGACGCCCGTCGGTTTACAGACTTTGAGGCCGGCTCATAATCTTGTCCGTCTCGGTTTCTGCTACACATATCTTACAACAGAAGTTTACATCTCAATGCCGGTTTGTGTCTACATGCCTTAAACCGGCTTTGGGCCCTGGGCCTTCATGAAGCATCACCGTCTGTCTTCATGGGCTTCAGATACAGATGAACTACTTATGAAGTTAACCCGGCCTCTCCTGGCCGGTTTACGCCCAGTGGTAATATCCCCAACATTAGGCCCCAGACTGATTTGAACTGGTTCATGTCAATCCTCAATACTTGAGAAAATTTCTTCTTCAACATCTTCACACAATCTCGTAAACCGCCATGACATCATATTCTAGGATCTTGGTAAACCGCCATGACGTCACCTATCATTAACGAGCCTCCAACAATCGAGACGACCCTTGATTTTTGCATCTGTCGTTTATCTCCCTTATAAATAGGGCCAGGGGGTCTTTCCATTTTCCCCCTCGTGCCTCTTCGCTTCGTCTTCATCCTCGCGACGCCCGACCCTTCGACCTCGGCCGCCGCCGTCAACCTTCGAGTGCTGCACCAACCTTGGCCGCTGCATCGACCTGAACGTACCAGAGCTCCTCCGCGCACCGCCGCTGCTCAACAGCATCCGTAAGTCTCCCCTTTCTCTTACCATAGATCTGCACTTAGTGTTTCTGTCGTTCATCAGTGTTCGTCGCCACCCTTCTTTTCCCTTATTTATATCCATGGGTTAGATCCAAAAACCACATAGGTCTCGTGCGGTAGTAGTTTAAACCACATAGATCTCGCGCTTTAGCAGTTTCAGCACCTGTTTGATATCCAACTCATCTCATCTTGGTGAACCTTCAGTACACTGGAATTTAGGTCATAATATATTTTGTTTTTCCTACGCGTGGTAGATCTGAAATTACCATAGCAAGATGTGAAACTTGTTTCTTCCTTCTCTTACACCCTTTGAATACCAGATTGGCCGATTTAACCTCACAGAAAAAATGATGACCCGGTAGATACCATTAGTCCCCTGTTGAACCGCCAAGGCATTACACCATTCCATTGCCAGACTCCGGTTTACGAATAACCAAATCCGGTTTACCAATATGCTAGTATCCTCATACCGCTATATAGTTGTCCATTGTAAATCTTAAACCGGTAATATTCATGTTTCAGATTTTCCTTGTCATGGCTAAACAAGTCTATGAGTGCAATTGGGCTCCCTCTCGAGTAACCGAGGAGCAATTAAACAACCTTGTTAAAACGAGCGCTTTAGCCAAGAAAGATGTCATCCACTGGAGGGTCCCTGGCCTGGAAAATCCTCCTACACCCAAGGATGGAGAAGTAGTCGTGTTTGCTGATCATCTCGGATGAGGTTTTAGCCCTCCCGGTTCAAAAAAATTCCGAGATGTGCTAGCCAATTTTCAGCTGCGCCCTGAAGACATCGGTCCCAACTCTGTTACCAACATCTGCCACTTTCAAGTATTCTGTGAAGCTTATCTGCAAGAGGAACCTACAGTCGAACTGTTTAGGGATTTCTTTCACTTAAACCGTCGCACCGAGTTCTCAGATGGACCCAATACGGAACTGGGTGGAATGGCGGTTCAGAAGAGGAAAGAAGTCACCTTCCCCCATCCCAAACTCCACAGTCATCCCAAAGAGTGGAACCAAACTTGGTTTTACTGCATGGATACCTCTCCATCTGACGAAAACCCCCTGCTGGGTTACCGCCCTGAACACCTGAGCAACACACACCCGTTTCCTCAGAGGTTGACAGCAAGAGAACGGGCCAACTATGCTCCCCAACTATCAAAGCTTAGAGCCTTCATGGCGAACGGTTTGACAGGAGTTGATCTTGCTCGTTGTTAGATAAGCTGGAGCATTCTGCCCTTAAACCGGCGCCCCGGTTTGATGTGTGAGTACACTGGTAGTTTGAAGGATGCTTAACGGCACATTGATATTCAGCTTACAAACGAAGAAGTCGCTGAGGCTGTAAAGAAAATACTGAACGAACCAGAGACCTTCTGTGCCCAAATCGGACTACTCCCTTTCTGCACCTTCAACAAACCACCAGTTGTAAGAATCATACAATCCTTTCTATCTGAATTTGCTTCTGTCCAAATATTATCTAAAAGTGTGATTATTTTCTGACAGGGTGATGATCCGTTCTGGAATAAGAAACCATCACAAGATAAACCGGCAAAGCCGCAAGACAAACCGGTCAAGCCAGTTCGTCCAAAGACCATGGTTGTTAAGAAACCTGCCAAGAGAAGGACCACTTCATCCTCCGATCTACCAGCTGATGACGATGTGCGTAATCCGGAACCAGAGGTAGAACTTGACTCTCTTGGTTCATTTTTCGTACATCTCATTGACAATGATTATTATCAGGACGACGCTGAAGGCAGTCACGCTGAGGACGTAGAGGTAACTATTCTTTCCTCCGATTCAGATCCTCTTCCAACATCAAAAATCCGTCAAGCAAATCGGAAAGTAAAATTTTCTCACCCTCTTGCTTATTTGGACCCAAACTTTCTTTTGAAGACGCAGCAGCACGAAGCTCGCCGTACAACCCGGCACAGCGGCCAGGTAGTTACCTCCGCCGGTTTACCGAACAGTCCGATTCGGAAACACCGATCAGAGGTCTCTTATCCCATTGATACTTCATGCCCAAAAGCAGGTTGTTTTCGCCAGCCTCTTAACCCGTCTGATTCAAATTATCAGGGTACTTCTCACTCATCCTCTGGCGAGTCTTTGGCCACACAGCTTCCACCCCTCAAGACAGTTCCTGGGTGAGTTATGCACATGTATTTATTCTTGATATGTTATCTTTTCATACTGTACTGATCCTTATGTCTATCTTTTCGCAGCGCCAAGCCAAGACCCAGCAAGAAAGCTCGGTTGAACAAACCGGCTGATGATAATGTAGCTGCTGAACTGGAAACAACTCCAAATCTGGAAGAAACCGACGCTGACGCCATGCTTCACGATCCGCCGCTTCAAGACCATGATTTCCTTGCTGAACAAGTGCAAGTTGATACTACAAGTCATGCAGATCGGCTAGCCAGCCCTGTCCGAACTGGTGACAAATCGGTCAGTTCAGCTAAGGACACTGATAAACCGCCAACTCCGGCAAGAGCTGCTGATGAACAAGATGATGACGTTATGATTACTGGCACTGGCCACTCCACTCTAGGCAACCATGTAGATTTGTCAAAGCATACTGCCAAGGATGATCTCTCTGCTATCGGCAAAGGAAAATGGAATGCCGATTTATCAAGCTTCGCCCACCTCAATGTTCAAGATATTCACTCTGGCTTCTTGAACCGTCTGTATACCAGCCGTAACTATGAAGCTAGTTTGGTAAACTTGATGAAGGAGCGATATGAGGTAACTACCATTTTTCTCTTTTGTCCAATTGTAGTTTATTAATTCCTAGTAGCCCCCAAGTGACGGTTTATGATACCTATCTAAACCAGGACTTTTGCCATACCTTATCTTTGCATATTTAGCCTCCAGGGACCGGATTACCTCATTAAGATGAACCGGTTTCTTTGAAATTTGCCATACTGCTCTTTCACCGGTATAGCCCCCAAGGGCCGGTTTAACTTTATAAAGATGAACCGGGACTGTAGAAGAACTCACATGCCAACAGCTTTTTGAGCCAATACACATTAGCCCCCAAGTGCCAAGATTAATACTTGTATTGTGCTTGGGACTTGTAGAAATTTCTGATCAAGAGCAAATATGCATTATCCCCCAAGTATCAAGGGCATAACTTGTTATGGGCTTGGTACTTCAAATATATAATGTCAACTCATGATACATCTGTCCCTTTACAGGCGGAGCTGAACAAGAAGGAACGCCAAACCGCTGATCTACAAGAGAACATAAAAACCCAGCAAGCTGAAGCCTCCAAAGCGAAGGAAGAGTTGACCCGCTCTCTAGGCGCTATGGAGAAATTGAAAGGGGGTTTCAACAAAGAGCGGGCGGATTGGGAGACTGAAAAAGCCGCTTTGATAAAAAGGGCTGAAAACATGGAAGCCGCTCTTAAACCGGTGGTTGACGAGCTGACTGGTGTAAAGCGGCAAGTGCATGCTATGACCGCTGCTGTGTTTGGTAAGAATCCTTCCTTTATGCTTTCAACATATCCTCCCATGCATTGCCGGTTTACTGATGTTTGTAATGATACAGGAACTCGCATTAGCCATCTGGGCTCTGATGTGCAGAAGAAGCTGAAGGCTGCCTATACGCTGATAGAACAACTGTATACCGGCGCTCAACACATTATCTGCACCACTTCTGACAATAAGCCGCCCCCGACGTTGATCAAAGATACCTTAGACAGGCTATCTATGCTGCCTGCCAGGGTAGAAGAGCTGAAGAGGTCTGCTGCAAGGGCTGGCGCTCTGACCGCGCTAACCCGGGCAAAAGCATGGGTGCCTGATCTTGACCCGACGGACGTGGCTAAAGGCTACCCAAGCTTGAAAGAAGACGGATCAGAATTTTGCACTGAAGATCTCCGCGCCATAAACCGGGAAGTACGTCCACTGGCTTGTCAACTTGCTGAAGAGGCAGATCTTTCACATTATCTGGCGAGTTATGATATCAATAACAAGCGGGTTGCTGCACCAGCCCCTGAGGCTCAAAACCTGATCCCTCCAATCCGTAAGCACACTTATGCCCCTGATATTGAACCGTCCACCCTCATAAGAGACGAAGCTGTGTTCCAAGCTTTAACTGGGATCGACTGGACAACTGTTGACTTCCAGCCACTAGGTAGGGACAGAGAAGGTGAACCGGTGCAAGATGACCCGCAGCCGTCAGGTCAAGCTGCTCAGTGATCATAACCCGGGGGCCGGTTTAATCTTCCATACTGCAATGTTTATTGAGAAACAATTATCCGTTGGACACTAAAACGCCTTGTAATGGCTAGTTAAAATACTTGGTCTGTTATGCCTTCGTGCATATTTATCTGCAACTGATGCGTGTTAATCCGCCATGCTTAAGATATGATGTTCATACTCCATAGCTATTTATTCAAGCTGTTCCTGCAGAGAATAAGCTTAAAGCGCCCTGGCGGTTTACCACCGGGTGGGTCATGATAACCAACTATATATATGACCAAGGTTTATAACCAAGGTTGTAAAAGATAATCAAATATGGGAATATATGATACCTGTGACCTTTAGGCATAGTGTTGGCTGACCAACCTTGTAATGAAGGTAATAACCTTAATCCGGAGTAAAAGTATCTCCTGTTATATAATGCCGGTTTACAACAAAACCGTTCCGGGTTGTGATAAACACCGGCTTATTCCATACTGGTGACTATGAGTCAAACCCAGACCAGACTGATAGTCTCAGGATTATAGCTTGGTCATGTACTGACAACTTGTAGTTGACAGCCTAACCGGGTTGATAAACACTGGTTTGAAAACATCACAAATCTTAGCAAAAGAAAAGGAAACTTAGCAAAAGGCAAATAAAACCGTTGTAGTCGACGCTTTTCACGGGCTGCCAGGCCCCAAATTTGATCAAGAGGTGTTGCTATGGTTCGGGTTCGACCAAGCCCCCAAGTGATGCTGTGGCATTACGCCGATCAAGAGGCATTGCTATGGTTCGAGTTCGACCAAGCCCCCAAGTGATGCTGTGGCTTTGCGCCGATCAAGAGGCGTAGCCATTGTTTTGGGTTCGACCATGCTCCCAAGTGATGCTGTGGCATTACGCCGATCAAGAGGCGTGGCTATGGTTCGGATACGACCAAGCCCCCAAGTGATGCTGTGGCATTGCGCCAATCAAGAGGCGTGGTTATGGTTCGGATACGACCAAGCCCCCAAGTGATGTTGTGGCATTGCGCCGATCAAGAGGTGTAGCTATGGTTCGAATACGACAAAGCCCCCAAGTGATCTGATATCAAGATTTGAAAAGCTGAATCAAGGGGTAAACCGGACGCCGCTTTGTAAGCTCCATGTAACCACACATGATGTAAGAAAACAACAGATACCCCGCTTTAGCTGAGGTTCCGGTTTATTATATTGATCATAATATATACAATGTCATAATATGCACATGAGTAGAGCCTGTAGCTCAAGTATAGTAGGGCCGAAGATGAGCAATATTCCACGGCCGGTTGGTCTCCTCCTCCGATTTACGTGAGTCTTTGCGTTCTCGAACATCGATTAGGTAGTATGACCCGTTGTGCAGATTCTTGCTGACCACAAAAGGTCCTTCCCAAGGGGGGGATAGCTTGTGCATATCTGTCTGATCCTGGATGAGTCGAAGCACCAAATCTCCTTCCTGCAAGGTTCTGGTTCTAACCCGGCGGCTATGATAATGATGCAGATCTTGCTGATAAATCGCTGAACGGGCTGCCGCCATGTCACGCTCCTCATCTAACAGGTCAAGAGCTTCCTGCCGTGCCTTCTCGTTATCCGCTTCAACATATGCCGCTACACGCGGCGAGTCATGACGGATGTCACTAGGAAGAACCGCCTCCGCTCCATAAACCACGAAGAACGTCGTGTAGCCTATCGACCTGTTGGGTGTGTTATTGATGCTCCATAACACTGAAGGTAACTCCTCAACCCAACAACCCGGCGTCCGTTGCAAAGGAACCATAAGCCGGGGTTTGATACCTCTCAAGATCTCTTGATTGGCCCTCTCCGTTTGACCATTGGACTGGGGGTGAGCCACTGATGACACGTCAAGCCGGATGTGCTCACGTTGACAGAACTCCTTCATGGCACCCTTTGACAGATTGGTACCATTGTCTGTTATAATGCTGTGTGGAAAGCCAAACCGGAAGATCACCTTTTTGATGAATTGAACTACCGTGGCTGCGTCACACTTACTAACTGGTTCTGCCTCCACCCACTTTGTGAACTTATCAACCACCACCAAAAGGTGGGTCTTCTTGTCCTTGGACCTCTTGAAAGGCCCAACCATATCCAGCCCCCAAGTTGCAAATGGCCAGGTGATTGGAATCATCCTCAATTCTTGAGCTAGTACATGAGCACGCCGTGAGAATTTCTGACAGCCATCACATCTTTTAACCAAGTCCTCGGCATCAGCATGAGCTGTCAACCAATAGAATCCGTGACGAAACGCCTTAGCCACCAAAGATTTTGAACCGGCGTGGTGTCCACAATCTCCTTCGTGGATCTCACGCAAAATTTCACGGCCTTCATCGGGAGATACACAGCGTTGAAACGCCCCTGTCACACTGCAATGATGTAACTCTCCATTGATAATAGTCATGGACTTGGACCGCCGGGTTATCTGCCTGGCCAAAGTTTCATCCTCTGGTAACTCGCCCCGGTTTATATACGCCAGATACAGAACCGTCCAATCCGGGATAACATGTAGAGCCGCCACCAACTGAGCCTCTGGATCAGGAACAACCAAATCCTCTTCACCAGGGAGCTTGACGGATGGATTATGAAAAACATCGAGGAATACATTAGGTGGAACCGGTTTACATTGGGAACCCAGGCGGCTTAAAGCGTCTGCCGCTTCATTCTTCCGCCGGCCCACATGATCCACCTGATAACCTTTGAAGTGACCTGCAACAATATCCACCTCACGACGATATGCTGCCATTAGTGGGTCCTGGGAATCCCAAGTGCCAGACACTTGTTGAGCCACCAGATTCGAGTCACCGAAGCATTTAACTCGGCTGAGATTCATCTCCTTAGCCATCCGAAGACCATGGAGTAAGGCCTCATATTCAGCTGCATTATTAGTGCAAGGGAACATTAAACGGAGAACATAACAAAACTTATCACCTCGTGGGAAGTTAACACGACTCCAGCCCCCGAGCCCTCCAATTGCCTGGACCCATCAAAATGAATAGTCCAATAAGTGTGATCCGGCTTCTCTTCTGGTGCTTGTAATTCTATCCAATCATTGATGAAATCCACAAGTGCCTGAGATTTGATCGCCGTTCGGGGTATGTATTTCAACCCGTGAGGCCCGAGCTCGATAGCCCACTTAGCAATCCGACCAGTTGCCTCCCTATTCTGGATTATATCCCCCAAAGGAGCAGAGCTGACCACCGTGATGGGATGACCTTGGAAATACTGCTTAAGCTTCCATCTTGCCATGAAAACCCCATACACCAATTTTTGCCAATGCGGGCATCGATGCTTGGATTCAATGAGTACCTCACTAATATAGTAAACCGGCCGCTGAACCGGATATTCCTTTCCTGCCTCCTTGCGCTCCACCACAATAGCCACACTAACAGCCCGAGCGTTAGCTGCCACATATAGCAACAATGGCTCTTTGTCAACCGGAGTAGCGAGAACCGGCGGATTAGCTAGCTGTCGCTTTAAGTCCTCAAATGCTTCATTAGCGGCGTCACTCCACACGAAGTTATCCGTTTTCTTCAGCATCTGATACAAAGGGATGGCCTTCTCCCCGAGGCGACTGACAAAACGGCTCAACGCGGCAATCCGGCCTGCCAGGCGTTGAACATCATTGATACACTTCGGTTTAGCCAAGGAGGTGATGGCTTTGATCTTTTCCGGATTAGCTTCAATGCCCCTGTTAGAAACCAAAAAGCCCAAGAGCTTCCCTGCAGGTACACCAAATACACATTTGGCCGGATTAAGCATCATTTTATAAACCCGCAGGTTATCAAAGGTTTCCTTCAAGTCATCAATCAATGTCTCCTTCTTTCTTGATTTTACCACAATATCATCCACATAGGCATGAACATTGCGGCCGATCTGTTTATGAAGACAATTCTGTACACACCGTTCATAAGTTGCCTGTGCACTCTTAAGCCCAGAGGGCATGGACACATAGCAGAAGGCTCCAAAGGGAGTTATGAAGGCTGTCTTCTCCTGGTCCTTAACTACCATTTTGATCTGATGATAACCAGAATATGCATCCAAAAAACTTAAACGCTCACAACCCGCCGTAGCATCAATAATTTGATCAATACGGGGGAGGGCAAAAGGATATGCTGGACAAGCTTTGTTGAGATCTGTGTAGTCCACACACATACACCAAGTGCCATTCTTCTTGAGGACCAGCACCGGATTAGCCAACCACTCAGGATGGAATACTTCAACGATAAATCCAGCCGCCAAGAGCCTGGCTACTTCTTCCTCAATAGCTTTGCGTCTTTCTTCATTGAACCGGCGGAGAAACTGCTTGACCGGTTTATACTTAGGATCAACATTGAGAGTGTGCTCAGCGAGTTCTCTCGGTACACCAGGCATGTCAGAAGGCTTCCATGCAAAGATGTCCCGATTTTCACGGATGAACTCGATGAGCGCGCTTTCCTATTTCGGATCCAAGTTAGCGCTGATGCTAAACTGCTTGGACGAATCACTAGGTACGAAGTCAACAAGTTTAGTCTCATCAGCCGATTTAAATTTCAGGGCCGGATCATGCTCCGTAGTTGGTTTCTTCAACGAAGTCATATCTGCCGGATCAACATTGTCCTTGTAAAACTTCAACTCTTCGGTGGCACAAACCGACTCAGCATAAGCCGCATCACCTTCTTCACATTCCAGAGCAATCTTGCGGCTCCCATGCACGGGTATAGTTCCCTTGTGACCGGCATCTTGAGCTGCAGATAGACATAACAAGGCCGTGCCATGAAATTAGCATAAGCTGGCCGTCCAAATAGGGCATGATATGGGCTGCTGATTTTCACCACTTCAAAGGTCAAGGTTTCTGATCTGGAGTCATGCTCATCTCCAAAAGCCACCTCCAAAGCTATCTTACCAACAGGATATGCCGACTTACCAGGCACCACACCATGGAACACCGTATTGGACGGTTTAAGATTTTTATCTGTTAACCCCATGCGACGGAAAGTTTCATAATAAAGGATATTGATGCTACTCCCTCCATCCATGAGTACCTTAGTGAACTTATAGCCTCCCACCTGAGGTGCCACCACCAGAGCCAGATGACCCGGATTGTCAACCCAGGGTGGATGATCTTCTCTACTCCACACAATCGGCTGCTCGGACCAGCGCAAATAAATGGGCACGGCCAGTTCAATGGCATTCACTACCCTTTGATGAAGCTTCTGATCGCGTTTGTCCAAGCTAGTGGTGAATACATGATAATGTCCGATGTTTAACTGCTTTGGGTTGCTCTGGTAACCTGACTGCTGCAGCTGCTGATTTCCCTGATGATTATAGCCACTTTGATTACCCTGATTACTTTGATTGTTATGTCCACCCTGATTGCCATGGAATCCTGAACCGGAATTTCCTCCGCCTGAACCGCCTCCTGATCCATGATCATACCGGAAAGAGTCAGAATTTTTTAACTCTTGCATGATGTAACAATCTTTCCAGAGGTGTGTGGATGGTTCCTCCTTCATCCCATGCTTTGGCCAGGGCTGGTTTAACAGATACGACAAACGGTCTGGGTTAGGATTTGGCATTCCATTGCGCCGAGGCGGTTTACCCTTACGCCGCTGGCCCTTGTCATGTGTATTAGTGTTAGCCACAAAGTCTAAACCGTGGTCCGCTTTACGCTTGCCGCCGTTTCCATGACCCGCCGGGTTGTGGTGCTGCCCCTTGGCGTTGCCGCTCTTCTTTCCCTTCCATGTCTTATCATCGTCAGACTCGGGATCCTTGGTACTATCAGAGTCGGCATACTTCACTAGTGCAGCCATGAGGGTTCCCATGTCATTACAATGACATTTAAGCCGTCCCAACTTCAACTTCAATGGTTCAAACCGGCAATTGCCTTCCAACGTTAAAACTGCGGTGTCAGCGTTGATGTGGTCTGATGAATGCAAAATCTCCGAAACCCGGCGCACCCAATGGGTTGTTGACTCTCCTTCCTCCTGGACACAGGCAGCTAGGTCCACAATTGACATGGGCTGCTTGCATGTATCCTTGAAATTCTGAATAAACCGGGCTCTCAACTCGGCCCATGACCTGATAGAATTAGCCGGTAAGCTCTTTAGCCAAGTGCGGGCCGTTCCTTCTAGCATCATGGTGAACTACTTCGCACATGCCGCATCATCCACGTCCAGCATCTCCATGGCCATCTCATAGCTTTCGACCCATGTTGCAGGGGATAAATCGACGGTGTAATTCGGGCAGGCGCACATTGCGCAACGCCGGGACAAGACGTGGCACTCCCAAGGAACTAGAGGTAACTCCTGGTTCCACCGATGTGGTTGGACGAACCGGAGTAAGCTGACGGGCCTTGGGCTGCGCCGCTAACTCGGCCTGTCTGCGTGCCCGAGCCCGGTCCACCACCTCCTGAGCATCACAGGCACCACCCGCCGGGTTATGGCCACGGGGCGGATCACGGTTCCGCGCATTGCTTGATACTGCCGGTTCATCCATACGCCGGCTTGGACGGGGAGTGGAATGAATCCGATCGCGATATGAATAAGCCTCCTGTTGAATCAAGGCTGTCTGAAGAAGCTCCTTAACCCTACACGTCTCGACCGCTCCTGGAGAATCGCCTTCGATCGGGATGGCCGCCAGCCGTGAAGCGGCAGCGACAATGTTGTCCATTGGGTTAGAATAATGACCCGGTGGTGTGGGGATATGAGGTACCACAACGTTATTCTGACGAGGCGGATCCACCAAACGTGGCTAAACCGGCGCCCTGCTCCGGGTGCCTCTGCCCGGTTTACCACCGGCGGATTACTGGCTCCTGCTCCTGGGGTGTTAAAGAGATTTCTAGCCTCATATACCGGCGGCAGGCGAGATCGGTGCCTCCTCTTCAGGACTTCATTTGACGCACTCTGATCCAGCATAATCCAATAAGCTTGTGCATCCAAAGCGGCCCGCTCCACGGCTATCCTAGTATCCGCAGCTGCTAAGTCGGCTTTTGCCTGGGTGATCTGATCTTTCACTTTCGCGACTTCCGCATTGTGTGTATCCTGATCCGCCGGGTTAACCTCCGCCATCAGCGTAGCCAACATATCAAACAAATCAGATAAAACCTGAGCCGACGGTCGCACAGGGCCTCCTGCCCCAGCCGCTGCCGCTGATCCGGAAGTCATCGCCGCTGCGGTCGAAGAGTGGAGTGCTGGTTGCGTGCCGGCCATGAAGATCGCCACCCGGCTTGGCAGATCAGAGGGGTCCGGAATACTGTCGCCATCGGAACAGCCCCCAATCCGGCCATCTTGTTACTGATATAACGACTCGGTCTCTCCAGTCGATGACTCGTCGCCGGAATAAACGACGGTCTCACCACCAGATTCCGATCTATCCTCAGATTCCCCTCCATGGATAACTCCCACGAAGGCATGCTTCATGACAGGATTGACCCGGGCAGATCTCGCACGTTGAGCCATTTCGACGAGGTCGGTGCAGATGTCCGGCCCAGGGCCCGGTTCGTCGATCTTGCCAATGAAAACGTGTATGCTACCAAAGGGGACCCGGTACCCGTACTCGATTGAGCCGGCCTCGAGGCCCCAGCCTGCATCGTCGATGTAGAGCTTGCCACGATGACTCTTGGTCATCTGGCCCACAGCGTAACCGTTGAGTCCTTCGAAGTTGCCCTCCAAGAACTTTAAACCATCGTGCGATATCCCCATGGTGGGCGCCAACTGTCGTGGTTTTGTCACGGCAGATGTCCTAGAGAAAGGACTTAGTCGTGGAGCCATCGCTACGGGTTAGTTTGAAGGGGTTAAAGCGGACAAGGGATGCAAGAGAGTTTTATACTAGTTCAGCCCCTTACGATGAAGGTAAAAGCCTACGTCTAGTTGTGATGGAATTGATGGGGTTTCGATGACCAGGGAGCGAATACACTTTGCCTGGGTCTCGAGTTGTTGTCTGTTGTCCTTGAACCGTCGCCGGGTCGTCCCCTTATATACATGGGTTGACGCCCGTCGGTTTACAGACTCCGAGGCTGGCTCATAATCGTGTCCGGCTCGGTTTCTGCTACACATATCTTACAACACAAGTTTACATCTCAATGCCGGTTTGTGTCTACATGCCTTAAACCGGCTTTGGGCCCTGGGCCTTCATGAAGCATCACCGTCTATGTTCATGGGCTTCAGATACAGATGAACTACTTATGAAGTTAACCCGGCCTCTCCTGGCCGGTTTACGCCCAGTGGTAATATCCCCAACAACCTTTGTGTGCATAATTCAAATTTTAAATACAAGAACATGCTCCAGTGCACCAAAGCTGGATGAAAAATCACATGTGTGTCCTCGGGTAAATTTCTAGGTCCCATGCCAGAAATGGGAATGAAATTCAAACATCTGGGCATCATGGCTCGGCTGGAAACATTGAGAAACTTGGTTTTTTAATTCCTGTAAATCCGAAACACGCATGAAAATCATGAAACTTGGCTTGGTGTCATGACATGGCACCAACATGCTGTGGTAATTTTGCTGTCTGATTTGCGAAGGCGCACACATTAACACTCAACAAAGTCATTTTGGAACAAGTGCTGTCACGTTACAATCGGAAACACAAGTATTATTGAAACCGTGGGCGTTCTATTTACCATTTACGTGCCGCCACGCGTCCCCTTTTTTATTAGCTAGGAGGCGCCGTGCAGGGTAGCTATTTGAGTACGGGAGGCGTGAGATCAGACCCCTGCGCGTGCTTATCGGGAGGAGAGCCCTTTGACCTCCATCTGACGTCCACCTCTCTCCCAAGGTCTCCATTAATGGCGCCCGAGCCTATGTTTAATGGTGTGGCAATGTCTCACCCAGCTGAGATTTAAGAGAGAAAAAAGAAAATTTTGCACGGATTTTGATGTAAGATCCGACGAACCTATGTAGCATCTACTGCGACTTATAGCAAGACTGATGAATATATATAAGGACGACGAGAGTGGATAATAATTGTCTTACATAATTAGGAAGATAATTAGGAAAGCCACATGCGGCTACGCCCTAAATACACAAGGGCAAAAGAAGAAGGAAGACGCATACAACGATCTGGCTCGCTGATCTCTACTTTCTTTATGCGCTGCAGGTCGCGGAGACTAGTTCTCACGGCGGGCGATGATCTCTTTCATCAGTTTCATGTCCTTAATACGCTGCTTGGCAGCATCCATGGATTCCTCCACCAGCATGTTGCGCTCGATGCGGAGCATGGCATTCTCGTCCATAAGTTTCTTGATGATGACGCCCGTCCTCTGCAACAAGGCAGGGGTCTCCTCCTCATGCTTCGCCCTTCCGGCGATCTTCGCCCTCAGCAGACCGCGCTCGCCCCGGAGCTTCGCATTGCCCTCCCCTAGTTGTCGGATGACGCCGGTAGCCTCGTCCTGCATCCTCGCCCAGCCGGAGATCTAATCCATCTCACTATGGACTATCGCATGCATGCGCCTGTAAGAGTCCTCGCCAGCCCGCGAAAATTTTTCCTAGGCCGCCGCGGCGCGGTGGGACCTCCCAGCTGCTTCAGCGGTGCGGCGGGACATCTCTGCTGCTTCCGCGGCGTGGCCGGACCAGTCTGCTACATCGACGGCGCGGCGGGACCTCTGTGCTGCTTCGGCGGCGCGGCGGGACCTCTGTGCTGCTACTGCTGCGCGGCTGGACATGTCGGCTGCTTTTGCAGCGAGGCGGGACATCTCTCGTGCTTCCTCTTCCATGCTCACCTCTCCCTGGTGGAAATCTCTCGACCCTGAACTCACGCTGGCTATGGCTTAATTGACTTGATTGTTTTTTGTGGATGAGGAGTTGAGGAGGAATGTGCAGTCATCTTAGCATAGTAGTATTTATAACCGAGTACTACTAATACGCTCCTAAGTGGGAAACCGTTTAGGTTGTGATCGGTGTGAACAGGTTTGCAATTAAATATAGCTTGGTAGTAGTAGTAATTTGGAATGTGACGAGACGCGCTCAAAATTTATTGACGGTTCTAGTTTCGAAGTGCGGCACTATTCCCGGATGGCCTAACGTCGGCATGTTTTCTCGGCCGTGGTGTAGCATATGCCATGGTTCTAGTGTTGTGTACGTGCAAAAACTGGCACCGTCGGATACATATCTTAAGCTTGGCGTTCGACAGGAATAGCCTCGTGGCGAGCTATAGACTAGTCTTTTTTTCAGATGCATTACACCTATCTCTCGCGACTTCTCGCACGCACCATCACTGCTCCCTACGTCGATGCCACCCACATACAGTTGTACTCTGAGAAGAGGTGCACGCACTCACTCGTCCTCTCTCACACACGCATCTGTAGCTACGAATTGTAGTGTTCTCAACCATCCGATTGGCTCTATGATAGGTTTCAAGTTGCTCCTTGGCCTTGAGATTGAGAAGTTTAAAACGCGGAGCCTAAGATGGAGGCGCGAGGTTTTGGTTAATGTGCGGGCCGCACACAGCACCAACACGACACGAGCTTCGTCTGCCTGGTGCGCATGCAGTCGGGTGAGTTGTCCAAGTATAGACACAACCATGCCCTCGTTGGTATCCGCTCCTCGACTTTGGCTGGTCATAGTGGAGAGTACCATAGACTAGTTACTAGTCTATGTTACTAGTACTCCCTCCGTTCCATAATGTAGTGCCTATAATTTTTGCAAAAGTCAAACATTACAAACTTTGACCGTATTTATAGAGAAAAGTAGGTACATCTAGAATACCAAATGCACACCATTGGATACATCATGAGTTATATTTCATAATGTACATGTTTGGTATTGTAGATGTAGACTGTTTCTTCTATACACTTGGTCAAAGTTGATAAAGTTTGATTTTCACAAAAATCTATAGGCACTACATTATGGAATGGAGGGAGTACCTTCATAGTGTGTAGTGTCATATAGTATATGCATAATTTGGCGACTAGCGCTCTCTATATGTACCACCTTTTTTCTTTAATTACATCTTGTTAGTTTTGCTCCATGGCGCAATCCATCGATACTACTACTGTACAAATGTATACATTTTCTAAAAGGCTAGAGGGCGGGGCAGTCTAGCTTGGTCCTTTTCACAAGAGGCGAGGGCCTTTGTGATTTGACGGCTCATTACTGCTGGAAGGCGGGGCCTTGTGATTTGACTGCTCGTATAAATGTGCCGACGACCTGAGGAGGAGCAAAGAACCGTGCGGTATACTCAAGTTTTCCACTGGAGTACGATGGAGGAGCACGAAACACGGCAGCCTAGTGCCATATCCTCTACTCTCTACTCTTATTATATATTACCAGCAAGAGGCATTGTTCTATTGGCGATAAAGAATGATCTAATTTGCTAGTCATCTCATTTTTAGCATTGTTCTATTCATGCCTCACAGAGAAGGTGACACGTGTGGCCAAACACCCGAAGCAAAATAAGAAACACAGGAGCAAAAGAAGAAGGAGGATTATCACCCCCCAAAAAAAAGGAAGACGCACACACAAGTCTGGGGCGCTGCTCTCACTACATGAAGGGTTGCTGGCCATGGAGTCGTAACTGTTTCTTCATCGCCTCCACGACCTCCATCTCCTTGCGCGTCTCCTCCGCTATCTTCATCATTGTGTCCATGACGCGAGATTTCTCGACGCGAGCCTTCATCATCTGTTCCACGACCGCATTACATACCTTGACAGTGGCCGGGTGCTCGACGCGGACCTTCGCCAACTCCTCCTTCTGTTCCATGACGAGGGCCTACAACATCTTCATCGAGGAACTACTATTCTCATGAAGCTTCTTACAGTCGGCGTTCTCCTCCTTCAGAAGGTCGAGCTCGTGGCAGAGCTTCGCCTTGTGCTCCTGAAGTTGCAGGATTTCGCCGGTCGCCTTCTTCTCCGAGGCAATGCTCTTCTTCAGCAGCATCACCAAGCCGGCTGTCAACTCCCCCTGCTCATTGAGCTCAGCGGGCATGTCGTCGAGGCTCTCCTTCAGCAGCTCCACCAAGCCGTGGATGAACTCCTTCTGCTTATTGAGGTGATTATTGAGCTGACCGGGCATGCCGTCGAGGGATAATGACTCCAGCGCCGCCAGCTCGGCATGTTCGCCTCCGTGTCTAGGGCGCTCCTAGGAGCCATCGCCTGCCCGTGAGAGATCTTTCGAGGTCTCTGCGTGGCGGCGAGCCCACTTTTTTTCCGCAGCCTTGGTTGCCGCTCCCTTGTTACGAGTAGTTCTCGACCTAGAGCTCTACACACCGGCCATGGCAAGGACGGACGAAGAACGAGGACTTATGAGGAGAAGGTAGAGTAATTTTCCGTAAGGTAGTTCCCCTTTTTATAACCTAAGTATTAGCACTAGTACTAAAACCTGCATAGTGGGAACACGTTCAGGTTTGGTACGTACTGGTAGGTGTGAGCAGGCTTGCACTTAATTGTAGCACTAGTACTTTCGAATATGATGGGAACAAGGTAAAGATTAATTGATGGTTTTTGGTTTCGAGGCCCGAAACGGCTCCCGATGAGTTTAGTGGAACATAAATTTCAAGTAGACTACATTGCTCAGATGCGTAAATATTATGTTATTGTCAAAAATTGGCACAAAATACGAAGGAGACCAATGGAAGTACTACTAGCAACCCATGATTTAACTACTCGCATGCGCGCAGTGGAGTAGTAATCTCTTTCTTCCGCCCTCACGTCCACTCAATTTGCATGCGCTATATTAATTGACCATCAATGAAGTGAAGGACTTTACACGCGTCAAATTATCACATGGGGTGGATCATGGTACAAAATTGCGTCCGCCCGTGTACCCGCGTGTGCGTGTGAGGGAATGAGTACGTGTGTGGCGTGCGTGCACATCTTCGCTTCATGCATGTACCACCATTGCAGCTCAGGGAGGACGAGTGCATTCTTGTGGAACCAATAGCATGTCACTGTGATCAATCCACACAGGGATGTCGCGACAACGCGTCCACATGTGCCACGTGGCTTCATGAACTGTAAGAGAGACACTATGTAGCGTGCCATTGTGTTTTGCACATACACGAAGTACTAGTAAGGTACACGTGCATTGCACGCGTGAGATTTTGCAACCAAATTATGAATAAATACCAAACTGTAGCATGTAAGCTCTGAGTCATATATGCCTGATGTAGACATTCGTTTAATTCTTATAGTTCATCTCATTCAAAATCAATTAGTTTTTATAAAAAACCTAGGGCCTCTTTGATTCGTAGGATTTCCAAAACGCGGGACTAGGAAGAACATGGGATTAGAGTGGAATGTCGTCTTGAATCCTACAAGATGGTACGAGTTGTGCATAGAAAAAACGCAGAATTCTTTCAAAGAGGTTTGAGTGGATGGGATGTTTCCTATGAAATCTAGTGCAAATGAATCATATGGAAAAATTCCTATGGTTTACAATCCTACGAATCAAACAACCAAGATAGGAAAAATTCCTAAGGATTAGAATCCTCCAAAATTCCTTCGAGAATCCTTTGAATCAAAGAAGCCCTTAATCTATTTTATGATTCGTTGAATTGTGCATCGTAAAGCATAAAGTAAAAAACAAATAATGGCAATTCAACTAGAAAAAAAGTTTGGGCAGTTATGATACGGAAGATTCTAAAACAAAGGAGAACCACTGTTGTTTTGAGATTTGTGCATTATGCTTAAGTTCAACCATGGAGTCTGCTAGATTGTACATGTGGCAAAATCCGGTGGGGGGCTACAAGATGGTGCGAGGGTCCGAGTGGAGGGAGACTATGAAGGAGTGCCCAACTTCGAGATCGATATTTAGAGAGGGGGGGGGCGAGAACGTGCGTTGTTGCGCGTAGTGGCGGAGCCATGAAAAATGTCCCATGAGCTAGGGGGCCAAGCATTGCTAATCCTTTACGAGGAGGGCCAATTCATTAACTTAAGCCATTTTTACTAGCAATTGTCTAATGATCACATTCATATTAGCCTCGATATATGTGATGTTAGGGGGGCAGGGCCCTTGCTGCCCCCTGTCTTCGCCATTGTGCGCGTGACTGAGAGATGAAGCGGAAGGCATGGATGATGAGAGGGGGGCGTTGGATATATAATTAATGTGGGTGTATTAGCTATATATGTAATCCTATATAGAGAGGTATAGATTGATCGATGTGGACGTGGGAAAGAGGGTGATACCTCACTAGATATATAGATTGATCGGTTTATGTGGAAAACTATGAAAGACCTAGCTATACACACACAAACATAGAGGAACATCGATCGTTGCGCATGCATGTGAGAGATAAAGAATGCCCGATATGATGGAGAGGGGGATGTGTGTGTGTGTGTGCCTTCATGGGAGACCGACCTGAAGAAAAAGATTTCATGTGTGCGATGGATAATGCCGACTGGTAGTGTGGGTGCATGCATGCACGAGAGAAAGTTAGAAGTACAATTATAAAGAGAAGACCAATGTGTGGGTGTAAAAGACTAGGTGAGGTCATAATCAATGTAAAGTTGAATTCAAATATTTGAATATGAGATCATGATGTTTGAAACCCATGCATGCATGAATATAACGGAGATCTGCGCGGTGTGGTTTGGAAACGAGCATGTTGTAATGTATACACATTGAACAAGGTCAGACTTGTTTGAATTTGAGATACCGATGGCAGACATCGTTTGGCCACATTGCATCCGTGCATGGACACACTATTCTAATTGGAGATGATGGGTGCTTTCGCATCACATATCTATATCTATATCCCTATATATATTATATTTTATATTTTTTTATATAGTGTGCAGATAACTTTAACTTTGAAAGATGGTCGTTGGATGAGGCCAATCCGATGGTGCAGAGTTCGCAAATTTGAGCACTACTGGCCGTTGGATATCATCTAGATTCCACCAAATTTTGCCACATGTACAATCTAGAAGACTCTATGGTTGAACTTAATCATTAAACCTCAAAACACAAGCACTTCTTCTTTGTTCTAGAATCTTTCGTATCAGAATTGCCCAAATGTTTTTCTACATGATTTGCTTTTACTTTATGCCTTACAAGGCACAATTCCATGAATCTTAAAATAGATTAGTTTTCTTATAAAAACTAGATGATTTTGAATGAAATGAACTATAAGAATTAAATGAACATCTACATCATGCATATATGACTCAAAGCTTACATGCTATAATGTGGTATTTATTCATAATTTCGTTGCCAAATCTCATGCGTGCAATGCACGTGTACCTTACTAGTCTAAATGGTGTCTGTGTGTGTGTTGTGCGTGTTAAACACATTGTACATAGTATATCATACTAGTCTAAATTGTCTTTTTTTCTTTTGGGTACACGTTAAGCTTGTTCTCTCGAAATTTCAAGCCGCGCCTTGTTGTGCCGAAATTTCAAGCTAGCGTCTCTATCTATCGTGCTACGAAACTCCCACCTCTTCAACCCGTGCCTTGTTACCCCAAAATATTTAAGATAAATCTTTGTCTCGTTGTGCTCCGACAACTCCCTCCATCTCGACCCACGCCTTGCTATTCCAAAATTACAACACGCGGGAAAACTCCCACCAGCTGTGAAATCCCGACAAGCGAAATGCCCGTGATACCCCTGAACCGAAAGAACCGCCTCAAATCAGTGGGGGTACTTTTGTAACTTACCCCACATTTAGGACAAGCGCGTCCCTAAGCCATGGTTCCCCACTGCCATCCCATCCGCCCACCCATTCGTACACCGAGGCCGGGAAAACCCGCGGAGCCCCACACCCTCCTTCGTCGGCCACCCAGCCGGAGCCTCTTCCCCGACGACGTCGTCCACAGCAACACCTCGACGTCCCTCATCCACCGTACCGGATGAGGATCCGTCGTTGATCTGGTCGTCCCGCCGGTTCAGCCACCCCGTCCTCCACCTCCAAGGAGCTACCCCGACATTCCCCTCGTCTTTCGCGCCACCTCCATTCCCACACCGCCGTCTTCCCCTACACCACCGGAAGAGCATCATCATCACCGTTTCCTCGGATGAAGCTGTGGCCTAATCGGCGCCACCAAAGAGGTTGTACACTAATCGCCGCATTTTCTTCTTGATTCGATCTCACGGTGCTGCCGGCGCTCGGTCCCGAGCCGACAGGGCACGGCTCCATCCACGGCGGCGTCGCCGGCCACTTCCTCCACGGCGTCGCTCCCTCGGCGGCGACGTCCACATCAGTAGGAGCTGCTACTGCTTTAGCTCTCGCTCGCGCTGCTGCTCTGCTCTTGCTCTCGGTCCCCTGCCTTGTCTGCTCTTGCTCGCGCTGCTGCTCTCGCTCTTGCTCTTGCTTGCGATGCTGCTCCGATTTAGCTACACTTCAGTTGACTGAATCGACTTTTGGGTCAGTCGATTTTCAGGGGGTGGGGGGCTCGCCGGAGTTAAGGAAGAACCAGCCGCAGCAGGGAGGGGGGCTCACCGGAGAGGTACCCCACTATCTATCTTAGGGTTCAGGGTAGGAGCGATGGTCGCCGGCGGTGGTGGGGCGGTGGCATGGGGATCATGGGAGAAAAAGCACGGCACGGGGGTGCTAGAGGGACGGCCGGGGCGGTAGCGGACCGGCGGTGGGGAGTGTTTTCGGGGCGGGCGGGGCGGCGCACCGCCGGCCGCGGGCAGCGGGGGACGGCTGTTTGGCCGGTGGTGGCTGGCGGCTCAGGGGGGTGGAGGTTGAAGATGAACTGCAGGCCCTTGATTTCGTATCCAACGGTTGCAAAATCGATTGACCAGCGATGAAAAAGTCAGTCGACTGACGTGTAGCCTCACCTCTAGTGCATTTAGTTTCGACAATAAAATTTAGTTTCGACAGCAAAATTCAGTTTCGACAGTTAAGTTCAGTTTCGACAGTTAAATTCAGTTTCGACAGTTAAGTTCAGAGATGAGCGGCTGATGTATACATCTAGCACTTTGTGGTTATGTATTTTACGTCATCTATTGGAGATGCTATTAGAATTCCACTCAGGTTAACGTTGTCTCTCTTGTCCTGCTTCAGCCTCGGCGTTGTACAACTCACCGGAGCTGCTCCAACGACGAAACCCTCCATCACAGCGGAGCAGTACCTCGGGCTCCATCTCCAGACGCCTAAGATCTTCTTCCCCTCCTCCGACAGCCAAGTCAGCTGGAGCATCGTCACCGGCCAACCCAATCACGCTAAGATCGACATGGCTTCGCCAAAGAGGTTGTACACTTCTTGTGGTTTGACTTAATCTCACCATGCTTCTTTGCATCCTGTGATCTTCCAATTCTTGTGAACCAAACACCCAGATTGGCAGAAATCCTGTGTTTTTAAATTCTCTGTTTTGCACGTGCATTCCTATCCTATTCCTATCTATTTCCTATACCTGCATTGTTAGAATCCTCAAATTCAAACAAGCCCTTACACAATTACTTCTGTTACAGATATGTGTCAAAGAAAACCTTGTGTGGTTTGTCCTGCTCCTGCGGTGCTGTGTTCCACCCCAGCTCAGCTGCTCCAACGACGGAAGGGTTCACCACAGTAGGGATCCGCTCTCCAGACTGTCTTTCGCTGCCTCAGATCTTCTTCCCCATCGCCGGCAGCCGTGACAACTGCATTACCATCATCACCTGAGCAGATGACCTTGAGGACTACACGGGTCCGCAAGAGAGGTCGCACTCTTCCGTGTCTGCTTACGTTATGCATCGCTTAATATGATGACATGCTGCTTTATCGTCGTGTTCACCTATTAGACTGCGACTCGGGTCCAAACTTATGCTGAAACTTGAGTTTTTAAATGGTTGTGGGGTACATATTGGGGCAGCAATCAGTACTATCTATCTACTATCTGGTTAATCTCGGGTGTCTACTACGAGTTTCATGTTGGGTGCAAACAAACATTAAAGGAGACATTATTTGTATTTTTTAACTAAAGCTATTATCTGCCTGCTATCATTTGTTTTGGGTCTATCCACAGTGTGCTACCATCACTCTGCATTTGTGCATGCACTCCTTACATAATCTCACTATGTTTTATTCCTATGCATGTCAGTTATTGTACACAATGGAACTGAACATGTAGAGCAAAAGAGACGAGCCTTGCGTGGCAATAAAATTTCATGCAGATGTTGCTCCATGGTGGGCACAAAGGCAGCCCCCCTCCACCCATTTCGGATCGTAATCAAGAGGAAGATAACTGTTCTGAGGGGAATTCAAAAGTAGATGACCACTCCTATTTACCCCATGAGGTCTTCGCTCTAACTTGGCATGCTGATGTTGGTAATATCATGCATATGGTGCCTTGCATTGTGTCAGATCACGGGTTTCGGCAAAACCCTCAAGGTTCGAACACTGGGGTGCGCGCGGAGATTTCCTCCCTACCGATCTACGCCCTAGCTCGCTAAGATCTCGCGGACGAACTCGACGAACTCACAACACAAAGACACAAGATTTATACTAGTTCGGGCCACCATTGTGGTGTAATAACCTACTCCAGTGTGGTGGTGGTGGATTGCCTCTTGGGCTGATGATGAACAGTACAAGGGGAAGAACAGCCTCCTGAGGTGGAGGTGTTCTTGTGCATGGCGAACTTGTGTGCATGAGATGCCTCGCAATGGGTTATCCCATGCCCCTACTGTGGTGGCTAGTTCTACTTATATAGGCCCTGGTCCACTTCTGAAATATTGAGCGGGAAGGGAGCCAACAACGGCCAATTTGAAAGGGGACAACTAGTACAGCTTATCCTGACAAAAGCGGTCTTCGCCTGCGAAAGGCTCTGGTGATGACGCCGTCTTGGGCTCCATGGTGACCTCCGTCCTGCCGTCCTGCTCGCCTTGGTCTCGTTGCACTGATATGGAAACCTTTGCTTGATGCCTCGGTACTCTACGCCTGCGCTTGCCTCCTTAGCACCAAAGAGGAAACAAGGACGCTGCACGCGCTGGCGCCCGCCTGATCTTGATCGTCATGGCTCACGTCACGAAAGCCTCGCGAGGTTTGCCCTGCATTGATTTCTCCGCTCCTCACGAGGCAGCCTGGTGAGGCCGCTCCTGAGGAGGTCTTGTGTCGTCCGCCTCGCGAGGCTTGGCCCCTCGCGAGGGTCTTGAATGCCTCGTTGATGAAGATGGGTCGTACAGGCCTGCTAGCACAGCCACGCCATGGGTCGCAGGCAGGCAAGTCTGGGGACCCCCGTTCCCAGAACGCCAACACATTGCTTACTGGAGATGTCATCTGCTTAGTTTAGACATGCTTTGTGTCAATGCCATCTTTTTAGTTTCTTTATCGTATATGTGAAGCATGCAATGCCATCTTGTTTAGCCATGCATCATATATGTGAATTTTGCAACGCCACGCTGGTTAGCCAGTCATCTTATATGTGAATTATATCATGACATCATTTTTTTATTACGTGTTAAATTTGTCAACAATTTTAGTACATTCAATTACTCTTCCTGTGCATCAGTCATTCGACACGGTCATGGAAAAATCTGGAGTGGAAACAAGGTCTTCAGAGCAGACAATGCTATCTGACGAAGCGCATGTCTTGCTGGTTACAGATAGCTCCTCGGAGGAGGATTCAGAGACAGATGACCAGCCCGAGGTGCATGCTCTAACTTGGCAGGGTTATGTTGCTCATATCATGCGTATGGTATCTTGCATTCCTATGTCACTTGCTTAGATTAGACATGCTTTGTGTGAATGCCACCTGTTTAGTGTCTAATTACCATATATGTGAATTATGCAATGCCATCTTGTTGCAATACATTATATATGTGAATTATGCAATGCTATCTTGTGGCAAGGCATTATATATGTGAATTATGCAATGCCATGCTGTTTAGCCAAGCGTCATATATGTGAATTATATCATGCCGTCCTTTTTTTTGTATTTCTCATTGCTTTTGTCGACAATGTTTGTATATTCACTGCTCTTCCTGTGCATCAGCCATTTGAATTGGTGATGGAGAAATCTGGAGTGAAAACAAGGTCTTCAGAGCAGACAATGCTACCTGGTGAAGCAGATATCTTGCTGGTTACAGATAGCTCTTCAAAGGAGGATTCAGAGGCAGATGACCAGTCCTATTATCCCCCTGAGGTGTATGCTCAAACTTGGCAGGGTTATATTACTCATATCATGCATATGTTGTATTGCAATGCTTAGTTTTTACATCATATACACGATATTGAATGCCATCTCCTTAGTTGACACATCATATATGCGATTGCCCTCTGCTCACTTCCTTGGTATATAAATCATATATTTGAATTATAACATGCCATGATGTTTACATAGACAGCATGTATCTGAATTATGGCATGCCAACCCATTTTCTGAAGACATAATATAGTTATATCATCCCATCCTGTTCACATAGTCATCATTTTTGAATTATGTCATTCTATTTGTGAATTATATTATGCCATCATGTTTCCATCGACGGCATGTTTGTGATTTATGGCATGCCAACCACTTTAATAGACACATCGTATAGTTATATCATGTCATCATGTTTACATAGTCATCATATTTTGAAGTATGTCATTCTATCCTCTTTAGTTAGCCATCATACATGTGAAATTGTGTCATGCTATCCTGTTTAATTAGCCATCATATATGTGAAATTATGTCCTGCTATTCTCTTTGGGTAGACAACATAAATGTGAATTATTTCATGCCCTGTTTTCTTCCCTACTATCCATTGCACCTGTCTATCTTACAATGTCTGTACATTCAATTACTTTTCTTGTTTATCAGCCATTTCAATTGGAAGGGGTGATGGCAGTATCTGTGGGAGTAAAAATAAGGTCTTTAGAAAAGATCGTGCTACCTGTCGATGGAGATAGAACCACGGTTGTACTTGCCCAAGAACCAGCCCCACCACACATAACCCAGACTCACGCAGATTGTACCCCTACCTAGTTGGACAGAGAACCAGCTACACCCCTTCTAACCCCAACCCCAGAAGATAGTAATCCAGTTCCCGTTGACACAGCACCGTCTTCACCATAGAGCACCCAAACACGAGCAGTTAGTAAGGCAACTGTAGTGCCCAAAGCACGAGGACCACCACTCCAAACCCCATGTCAACGCTTAAAGCAGAAGAAGAATTGTTCTCAGGTCAGGTTCCGTAGCTATGGTTCATACTACTTTGCTCTTGCATCCCTGTATTTACTCATACCAACTAATTTCAAATTTGAAGGATGCAATTGAAACTCCAATGGAGCAACAGGTATGTTTTAAACCTGTTTCATTAACGTGTTTGCTGTTGTTACTTGCTCTATGTTGATTTCAGTTTCAATTTAATAAACAGTTACATTCTCATGCCATGCACCTTAGAAGTGTTGTTATGGTTGTGTAGTTTCCCACACTTATATTCTGTCTAAGCTGCTTTGTCTTAAATAGATATGATTCGAACTGTATCTATCTTGATTTGGCAACATAAACTAGAATGATATAGACCATACAGTGACCATACTACATAGATATATGTTTGTTTCATGCTGTTATCCTGTCCACCTTACTACTAAACTGGTTCACCAAAATGAGTTTCATATACTACATTGTAAACATGTGATGTGTTTGTTTGTTTCTCTTTTAGAATGCGGATAAAATATTGGAGAAGAGTACCTCGTTATGCAATGGTACCGGAAGTAATGCAGATAAGGTTCAAGATAGTGAGACATCCCTGTTGGTCTCCAAGAAAGCTGATAAAAACTATATTGAAGACACTGAGACAACCCCAAAGTCCTGTCTTGATGTAGTGTTTGAGTTACTGGCTACTACTGCTGGCACCAGCTCTTCGAACTTGCTGCTTGAATCAGTTCGGCTTCTTGAGTCTCAACTTCAAGTTGAAATACATCGATCAGATGTTATGCGACAGGAAGCCGAAGGACTGAGGAAGTCCCTGTAGAATTCAGATGCATACTTCCTGGTGCAACAGCAAGTGCTGGAGGATTTAAGCGCCAAACAAGAGAAAGTTAATAAGCTTGCTAAGCATCTTGCCAGCATTATGGGTACCCAGGATATTGTTTCTTGAGCTCTTCTGAAGTGGTTTCAGTTCTGGACTCGTTTTGTTGCGGCGTTTATATGCTGCTTTGTTCCCTATATTTGCACTGGTGGCGAACTTTGATGCCCATTGGATGTAATATGTGTAATAACCGTGATAGCCTAGCGTAAGTTGCTTGCCTATTTATTTCCTTATTGTCTTGTTTATTTGTTTTCTTGTAGTCTGTGTAGTTCTTTTTCCGCGGTTTGCTAGTGGCCGCAATAACCTATTTTTTAAAACTAGGCCACATTAACTGTCGGGGATATACCCCGCGGCGTAAACCGGCCGGAAATATAACCCGGCCGGACTTGGCGGTTTACTTGAGACCCGGCTGAGACTTAACGATTCACTGGCGACCCGTTTGGACCTGGCAGTTTACGATTCATTGGTAATCTGGCAGGCGGGTTAGAGGAGCAACAAGACCCGGTGGCCCAACGGGCGGTTCATGAAGGCCGATTCATACTATGCTGGGCTGGTTTACAAGGAAAGGCGTGAGGAATATTTGTCTTACAAGGAGTTAAACCTGGACTTGTATCCGGTTTGTATTAGAGATAGACTAGTCCTAATCCTAATAGGACTCCACATGTAACCCGCCCCTTCAACATATATAAGGAGGGGCAGGGCTCCCCAAAGAGGGACAGGCAACAATCAATAATCTCTAGGGCTAGACACAATTGGAGGAGAGCCGGTTTACGGCGACTCCCTAATGAGCGTAATGAGATCTAGCCTCAAACATCATGTAGGGTTATTACCGGATGATGTTTCCCGGGGCCCGAAGCTGTCTAAATCCTCGTTTTGTGTTGCGTCTCTCGATTCCGCTCAACCCCTCTCAAGCTACTACATAGATGCGCTAGCCTCACGACTAAGTCGTCACCCTAGGACATCTGCCATGACAATTCCACGACAGTTGGCGCCCACCGTGGGGCCTGCACACGGTGGTGTTGAGTTCTTGAAGGGATTTCTCTCAGGGATCGTAAATCTCATGATATATCAGATGAAAAAGCTAGCACAGAAAGCCCGCAGGATAACCCGGCGTGAGACATCCTTGGACAGAGCCGGCACGTTCATCGGTTTATGTTCAGAATTATGATTAAACTTTGAGGTTGTCAGATGCAAGTTTCAAGGTTGAGAGATTCGGGTTTAGTGCGCCGCCATTGCATCGTCTCAATCCACTGAGTCCGAGACGAGATCTTTTACACGAGGTGATTTATCTGCCATGTTTATACTCCAAGGCCGACGGAAATTTTTTCTATAGCTGCTGTACGCCGGATCGGATCAGTTAACACACGCGTGAGGAGGCAAGGGTCGCGTGCTAACCGTCAAGACACCGCAGAGCTCACATGATCAATTATTCGGAGTCGGACAAACCTGGGGCAGAGCCAGCAGCCGGGTTAATTATTACACTGGTCAACTTTTTGGGCTGGGTTTGGGTTCAAAGAAAATCAACCATCGTTCGTGTTCATCTGGGTGAGCGATCAAATCGTAAAGACGCCGAGACCGGTGTTTTCTGCGACAGTTTATTCCGTCGGCACGCCAAAGTTCCAACCTGTGACGGCTGTCAAGTCAGAACTGTCAAGTCATGCGTCCTCGAGTTGTCCAAGAAAAGGGTTCGGATTTTTCTCTATTGGATTGCTAATCCTACCAGTCACCGTATATTTCTAGTATAACATTAATCCAAGCAAGGCCAAACTGCCTATACTCAAGACTCAAGACTCCAGCATTGTAGCAAGTCACGAGGGTATCCTAACCTACTGGTGCTGCTACTCATTACTTGAAGAGAATCAAAGACGGTCCGAATTGGGCTGACAAAAATAACACTGTGGGAGCTACGAGCGGGAGGGAGACCCAGATCTGGGATTGACCAGAACCACCACGACCTGGAAGTAGAGACGGACGAGGACTACTCCACCGCCCGTGCCCCCGCTGCACCTCCGGAACGGGCCTCCTGCCGCCTATCGCCGCTCATGTGGCTCCGGCCGCCGTCGCGCCGCACCAGCTCGCTCCGAGTCGCCGCTGGCCGGTGGGTCGCCTGACTCTCGCTCCGCCTCGCCACCGCGTACTCCCGGCACGTTTCCGTCGCGCTTTGGGTCCACCCCGCGCTGAACCGCCGCTACCTCGTCACTCCGTCCCCACATCAGTTCACTGCCGCTGCTCGGCCACGCGCTCTTAAGTCGCCGCTACACCACGCCGGTGAGCCCCGCGTCCGCCTCAAGCTGCGGCCTTGCCTCCTCCAAACCGCCGGTTCCCGCCATTAGGGAAGCGCTGCTCACCATGCCTGAACCGCCGGCGCCCCTCCGTCGGCCTGCTACTACTAAGACCCGCCGTTGCTGAGACCCGCTGTGGCTGTGGAAAAATTGCAAACAATGTTGAAACGGAGCAAGTGTTACTTGATGAGGAAGCTGCTTCCTCGACGGGGAGGATGAGTGCAATGAGCTGTATATTTTAGTCAAGAATGTACAAGATGAAGCAGAGAAAACAAAGGAGGTCAGGTTCAAAGACCGAAGACTTGGACACCCAAATTTATGTATGCAGATCAAGACAAAAAGGACTGGCAGCAGGCCAGCCACGATCCCACGTTCCCACAGTTAATTTCCCCAAAGGCATATTTGATTGTGGTGCACAGTGGGATGCTCCCAGAACTCCTCACGTGGAGACCTCAATCATCCTACGCATTTGAAGACAAGAGGACCAGTATTACTACTCCTCTCAACATGGCACGATTTTTCAGATCAAATCTTTTGTTAAAAGCCAAAGCAGCATTATCCAGTATCCAGCACCAGCATCTATGTTCATCCGACAAAAACGGAATCAGGTGTTATCCCTCCTACATATTTTATCAGGACATTTTGATTCCTCTGAGCACCATTAAACTACCCTATTGATGTTTTTATATACAGGAAAAATGTTTATTATACTACGGGTATAAAGCACGAACTGGCAATGTTCTACAACGGCGTTTTCCTCCGTGTCACATTACCAGATGAACGGACGGCCGGTTCACGCATCCGCACCGGTTTACAACGCGGAGGACAACTTGCCCGGCTGCACCGGCTTATAATATCACGGAGGACAACTTGCCCGTCCGCACCGTCTTACAACGCCGCGGCCGGTTCATTCATCTGCTCCCGCGGCCGACTCGCCCGAGGTGATCATCAACTCCGCGGTGGATAATTTCTGGCCTAACATATCAAGATGAAATCTGTCCAATCAATTTGTATTGATACATTTTTTTGACTATACACGGTAGGGCAAAGACCCCACTGCAATTTTTTTGTTTATATTAATCTAAAAAAAGGTAAAGTCCCAGAAAGGAACCAAAGTACAAAAAGGCTTGAGATAAGCCAAGAAGGAAGACAAAAGAAAGAGGAAAGAAAAAAACCACTAACAACTAAGAAACAAGGATTACAGAACAAGATTATCCAGCCAAAAATAGTATGCTCCAGCATAGCTCTATTTAATTCTGAATCTGAGAAGAGAGAGCACCTCCATGAAGATGGATTTCCACCTTTGAATGCTGGGTTGAATTGCTTGGAAAATCATGTTGTTCCTGGAGATCCAAATAGCCCAAGAGGCAAGGATGACTATCTCCATGAAGAAAGGTACATGAAGTTTCTGCTTGAGATCAAGAAAAGCTTCCATGATTGAAACATTTGCCTGTCTTGAAGGGCAGATCAGATCCCAACACTGTGCAGCAAAAGGGCAAGTCCAGAAAAGGTGCTGGAGAGTCTCTTCCTGTGGGCAATAGTCGACAGCACAGTTATAGTTGCCCAGCTGAAATGATTTCCTTCTCAGAAGATTTCTAGTATTGAGCCTGTCATGTAGTCTCCAAAAGAACACCTTATGTTTTGGCTGACAACAACTGCTCCAGATCCAATTGAACTGCTGTGGTACAACTTTAACTCCCATCAGCACTTTGTATGCCTTAGCCATAGAGAATTGCTCAGTTCCCCATATGTAGCTCCATGTATCTGTGCAATCCAAAGTATCAGAGGCCCTTAAAGCAATGCAGATGTCCTCTATAGCCTCAAATTCCTGGAAAGCTTGCACAGTCAGAGGCAGATGAAAGAGGTCCTCTAAGTATTCAGTTTGGAGAATGGTGTGAACAGTAGCATCCTTGTTTTTCACAAATGAGAATAGGTGGGGGAACATGTCTTGCAAGCAGTGTGAGTGCCAAAGATCAGTCCAAAAATAAGCACTCTTTCCATCACCTATGTTGCATCTGGCCAAGGACTTATAGTTATCAATCAGCTTAAGGTTTGCCTTCCACCAAAAAGATCCCATCCAGCTATTACCAGGTAGAGAATTATTGCTGTAGTAAGATTCCCAAATCAGATTGACCCAGGGAATATTGTGTCTGTTGTAGAACTTATGCAGGTTCTTGAGAAGCAATGCTTTATTCTGAACAAAAATATCAATCACTCCTAATCCACCTTGATTTTTAGGTCTACACACAGTACTCCATGCCACCATGGCAGGTCTATGGTCCTCCAAATCAGGGCCTCTCCAAAGACAATGTCTCAAGTATTTTATGGCTTGGGTTTTGATGGTAACAGGCACATCAAGGCATCCCATGAGATATATCAATAAAGAGTTGAGGACAGATTTCACAAGCAACAATCTCCCAGCCAAAGTCATAAAGGTGGACAATCCCACAATCTTCTTCTGCAGTCTTGTGACAAGGGGAAAACATTGTTCAACAGTAGGCTTATGAAGGCCTAGGAGCACTCCCAAATACTTGATTGGAAAAGATTCCTTCTTGCAATGAAAAGTATTTATTAAAATCTCCATCTTCTCTTCTGGCACATTTATTGGAATCATACTTGATTTATTGTAGTTCACTTTAAGGCCTGTGGCATCAGCAAAAGTATTGAGAAGGGCTTTGAGGCAATGTAATTGCTTTGCATCTGCTTGCAGAAGAACCAAGGTGTCATCAGCATACTGGACAATTGGAAAATCAGGGCATGACTCTACTTGCAAGGGAGAAGTTACCAAACCCAGGTGCATTGCCTTATTGAGAATTGTCTGAAGTAGATCAGCAGCCAGCACAAAGAGAAGAGGGGACAGAGGATCCCCCTGCCTTACACCTCTAAGGCAATAATTGGTTTTTCCAAGAACACCATTTAGTAATATAGCAGAAGATGCAGAAGTAAACAATAATTTGATCCATGTAAGCCATCTGTCCCCAAAGCCCTTTGCTTTTAAAATATCCAGCATAGCCTGATGTTCAATGGTGTCAAAAGCCTTTTCAAAATCCAATTTCAGAACAATGATTTCCTCCTTTGACTTATGACATTGGTGTAAATACTCATAAGCTCACCCCAAACAGTCATGAATAGATCTTTCTTTAAGGAATCCATATTGGTTGATGTGTACCAATTGCAGAATCACCTTTTGCAATCTATTTGCCAACAGCTTAGTAACAATTTTCAGACAGCTGTTCAGTAAAGAGATAGGCCTAAAATCATTTGCAGTCAATGGAGAATTACCCTTTGGAATGAGAGTTATGAAAGAAGTGTTCAAACTCTCAAGGGAGATGTGTCCTGCATGAAAATCATAAATGAATTTGAGCACATCTTCTTTAATAATATCCCAACAAGACTTGAGGAATTCATTGTTAAAACCATCAGGGCCAGGAGACTTGTCATTTGGGAGATCATGGACAACAGCTTCAATTTCTTCAGCAGTAAAAGGCAATTCCAGATTAGCAAAAATATCTGAATGTTGTCTCTGCCCATACAAAGAAACCAGATCAAAGTGCATTGTGGTTTCTTGGGATGTGCCCCTTCTTTTTGTGAAAGCATCCAAGAGAATAGCAGCTTTACCAACATGATCTGAGATCTCCATTTGGTCCTCATTGTGAAGAATAGCAATATGGTTATGCCTGTAATTGATGGAAGCTTTTGTGTGAAAAAAATTTGTGTTTTCATCTCCAAACTTCACCCCCTTGATTTTTCCTCTCTGCTTCCAATAAATCTGTTGGTTCCTCAGTAAAATAAGCAGTTGTTCTTTAAGAATAGCCCTGCAGCTCCATTCATGAGTATCCAGTTCTCTAAATTCCTCAAAGAAATCCCACATGAAGAGTAGCTCATTTAACTTTGCAATTGTAGATTTCAGACAGGACAGAGATTTAGCCCACAGCTTCAAAGCTCTTCTTAAAATCTTGAACTTAGCATTCAAAGACTTAACAGAATCAAGGTTTCCAACTGGGATGCTGCAAGCAGAGGCAACAACTTGTTTGAAATCAGAATGATGCAGCTAATAGTTCTCAAACCTGAATACTCTTGCCTTTGGGATAGAAGTACCAATTTTAATTACACAAGGCAAGTGATCAGATATAGGTTTTGCAAGTGGTAGTACAATTGTATTAGGGAAAGAAGTCATCCAGGAGGCAGAAGTGAAAAATCAGTCAAGTTTGACCAACAAAGGATCATGCTGCATGTTACTCCAACTGAACTTTCTACCATGCAAAGGTAATTCAACCAAACCTTGGTTACTAATGGCCTCATTGAACATAAGCATATCATTAACATCTCCCCCAGGTCTGTTCCTATCTGATAGAGCCCTCATAAGGTTGAAATCGCCCATTAAGATCCAGTCAACATCATCAGGCATGTGAATATTTAGAAACCAGTTAATAAACTCCATTTTGTCTTGAGGGTCACATGGGCCATAGATATTTGAAAGAATCCAAGACTGACTGGAAAGCAAACTGGTGAACTGCATGGAAAGTGGGAACCTGTTTTGTGCAATGATTTCCCCAGAGAATTGTGAGCCATTCCAGGCCACTAGTAGCCCCCCAGAAGCTCCAACAGAGGGGAGGAAGGCAAAATTATTAATTCTAGAGGGGCAGAATTTTTTTAAGTAGGCAGTGTCAAAGGTCTCTCTTTTGGTTTCTTGAAGGCACACAATATTACAATCACTCTCATCAATCTTCTGTCTTAAAGCCAAGCATTTGTCCTCAGAATTCATACCTCTAATGTTCCAATTTAAAATATTCCAGTTTCTGTTGTTGTTATTCATGGAAAAAAATTGAGATTTTGTACCAGAGAGCAAGCACCATCACTTGATCATCATCCAAAAAGGAAAGAAGCTGGCATAATGCCCTGATCCACAACATAACATAATTCCAGCAGAGCAACCAAAAGATGACACATGAAAGGACTAGCAGGAAAGTACAACCACAGGCATACAAGGTTCAGAAAGCACCAAGACCCAAGTCTTACAGTTGGCAAAAGCAGCAACAAACTAAGAGGTGTGGGACTACAAACACAATCCCACCAGACAACACTCCAAGAAGGGTCCCTAAACATTAAGAAGAGGTGGTAGCATGTCCTTCTCCTTTGGCCAAGGGCACCTTGTCCAAAACCTCCTCTTCCATTCTCTTGGGCTTCTTGGCCAGCATGTCCTCCAGTTCCCCCTCAGAAACCTTACAGAAAAAGGCAGTGAGGTTTTTAACAATTAATTTTTTGATGATGGGAGGGACAGCATTGCAAGGTAAACAATTATTATTAGGGCAGGAATTTCTCTTGTAACCAGCATTGTCTTTCTTAATTCTGTCACTTTTTCTTACCTTTGTTTCCACAAGTGGAGTTTTTCCACTTCTCCTCTTCCTTAAATTTTCCTGGCCAAAAGGTTGCAGCAAGGCATGTGACTCCACATCATGCAAGTTTGCAGCTACCCCAATATTGTCTTTACCCTTGTCCTGTTCACCTTCCTCCATGACCTGACAGATTGGTGCATGAGAGGTAGGACATTTGTCAGGTATATGGAACAGAAAAGCTTGGTCCATATTTTCCACAGCAGTGAACAGATCCCACATTCCAGATTTTAACATATTGACAGTCCAGGAAAACTTATCAGGGGACAGGAGCAAGTGGAAAATAAAATTAAACCAACTTACAGGAATGTTGGTAGAGAAAGAGCTCCTGTTGTCCAATACTTTCTCTTTAAAGTGCTGCTTCCACAGTAACAGGCCTTCTTCAGAAACAGATAGTTCAGTGTTAGCAGTGGAAGCCATCTGAATACTTTTCAGACCAAGGAGGGAAGGTGCCATGTTAAAGTGTTCATTGATTTGATTAACCCAGTTATCTTGGAGACCTGACTGGAGGTCCTCTAAATTCTCCACAGGCTGTAAACTTCCTCTAGCAGTAATAACATGTTCAGCATTGTCTTTCAAGACTTGAGCTGAAGATCCAGCAGTTGTCATAGGAAGATCAGAAAACATGACAGGCTCCAAAGCTGCTTCCAGAAGTGCAGGTTGGTCAGAAGCCACCTCCAAGGGAGGAGAAACATCAGGAGCAGCCTGTGTTGCAAGAGGGGCAACATGTTGAAGTGGGTTTGCAGGAGGCTGATCATGCAAAGCAGCCATCTCCTGGTTTTGCTCCTCAATACAGGAGGCCCCTCATCATCTGACTGGTATGCTTGAATTATGTTCTGCAGTCCAGTAGCCATCACAACAGCAGCAGGTTGGGCAATTGCAGGAATTTCAGCCCTAGCATGAGTGGCTTCCACAGTAACTGAAGGTAAAAACATATGAGAATTGTCTCCTTCAGAAAAGGACATGTCTGAAGAGAAACTGCTATTACTGGGAGCTGGAAGCAGCTCTTCACCATCTGCCCAGGCCATTTCCTCCTGTTGTACAGCATCCAGAAGATCTTCCAACTCAGCATTATGAACGTGCTGATGGTTATCGTCCCAATTATCCCAGTTTGCAGCAACCTGAACATCCACCTCATTATTTATGGCGGCAACAACATGAAAACCCTCAGCAGGCACAGCATTCTCAGGTAGAGGGTGCGGGTCCTCGTTAGCAGGAAGCAAAGGATCCTCATCTGCAGGTCCTCCACCAAGGAGCTCACTGGCCAGCACTTCGATGGAGGAAGACCAGCCGTCCCCCTCAAATTCATCCCCTTCAGACCAGCGCAAACTTTTTGGGATGGTATCCAAGTTCAGAACTCTTGCCTTGACCACAATGCGACCCATGTGGTCATCCTCCTTGTCCCAGGAAATCATGGGGCCAAACTTACTAATAGCACAAGCAAGATCTTCAGTGGTGCGGAAATCAAAAGGGACTCCCGTTAGAAGCAACCACACCACTCTGTTAAGATGAACCCTCCTGTGATTCCTTCCCTCATCATGCCTCGCAAAGCTAATGAACACATCTCCAAACTCGTGTGGGCTATCAAGGACCAACTTGTCCCTATCCCTAACCCGCGCGAGGCGAACATATGCCTCACCGAATGGACAACGCTGGATATCTTGCAGCCCCAGCTGTCTATGTTCAACAATAAAATCCTCAAGAACATCTCTTACATTGGGGAATGGAGCATCTGCAGGGAGAGGGTGGATAGTCGCAATCGCCCAGTCCTCATGACGACGAGGGCGCTGCGGTAGCACCACCCGAGCCACATGTCAGAGTAAATGGCCACGGGTAGCCTAGCCGACTAGCCCTGGCTCTTCAGAAAATTTATCAGGCCTTTGGGCCTTCAAGCACTCCAAGCATTTGGGCCGCCTTCCCCGGCCGGCTACCCCTAAAGCCGACTCCCGGAAGGCGGCCCAGCCTCGCCGACTCCAAGAAGCCGGCCAAGAAGGACGCCGACTCCTAGAAGCCGGCCACGACCACAACCACTCCTACATAACGACGACCTGACGGGGCATGGCCACAGTGCGGCCCACGACCCCCGAAGCCCGAGGCGGGCATGGCTACAGGAGGCCGTACGGGAGGGATGTCTCCCGTGCGGCCCGGCACTGTAGCCACGTTAGCCTCGACGTCATCCACGACCCACTCCCGCACGGCCCAAGGACCGCGGGCCCCTTCAGCCAGAGAGAGGCGTGAAGGCGGCCCGGCTTTTCCTAGTCGGCCGGGAGCATAGCCGGCCTCCAGAAGCCGGCTACTCCCTTCCTCGAAACAGGAGCCCCATTAATGGGACAAGACGAGGTGAGGCTACAGTGATAGCCCCCGAGGCGGCCCACTGTAGCCACGCTCACCTCGACAAAGCTCTCATCATCAGAGGCGCGGCTACAGTAAGCAGCCGCCGACAAAACCCTAGGCGGTGGGACCGGCCTGTCGACCAAGTAGCCGGTAGCCGGCGGGACCCACCAGCCGGCGGGACCCAGCAGCCGGCGGAGAAGCCGGCGAGCGTAGACACTGACGGCTGGGACTAGATCCCAGTCGGATTACCATTGTACCCCCAGGGGGTAGGCCTATATAAACTCCCCGGAGCACCCATGCAAAGGGTTCGCTTCTGGGTTGGCACCTCTGCAAGTTTGGCTTCCAAGCATAGCACGCACACACACACATAGATAGAGAGAAGCAAGAGCTAGCCTTGTTCTTCTTCTCCCTTGATCCCAACAGCTCTAGGAGCGATTGTAGCCACCCTTCATCGATCTAGTGATCATGCGGAGACCCCGCAGTGCAGGACTAGGGGTGTTATCTCCTCGGAGAGCCCCGAACCTGGGTAAGATTCGCCGGCGTGCATGTCTTCGCCTCATCCCGTTTCCAGGCACCGGCGACGTTTTATTGGCTCCCACAATGATAAGCCATCCCTTGGCATATGTCGCACCAACCACCCGACATTTGGCGCCCACCGTGGGGCCAGGGGCACCGTCGTCCGGAGACCTGTTCTGGACGGGAACCCTCTTCCTTCCCCGCAAGCGCAGCCAGCCTGCTGCGCCCGATGGCGCTTGCCCCGACACGCTGCAAGGCGTCGACGACGCCTGCGCAGCGAGCCGCCTCGCCGATCTGCTCGGCGAGACTCGCATCTCCGATGAGCCTGCGTCCGACGCAGGCACCGATTACCCCGAGAGCCGCCTCGTCAGCCTCCTCGACCAACTTCACGTCTCCAGCGAGCCTGCTGCGGACATGGAGTCTGTCGGCTCCACTGACCCGATGCTCATCGACTCCGACACCGCGTCGCTCGACGCTTACCCCTCCGACGTGGTGGTCTTCGACGACCCACTCCCTCGAGCTGACAGCGGCAGCAGCGCTGTCACCGAAGTGCTGGTCATCAGCCACGTCTCCGACTCGGGCGAGAACGCCCGCGACGCTCAGCAAGCGGCGATGCACGACCTCTCCGTCCCCATCCCGGCCGACGCCGACGCCGAGACCCTGGAGGCACGCCGCCTTGCCCTCATCGCGGAGGGCAAGAAGATAGCCTCGATGAGATGCCTCACCGAGGCCCACCAGCGCGAAGTTGACCGCGCCGCCTTCGGGACGCCGCCGCCTAGCGGCCCGAGCTGAGCCGGTTTCGTCCAGAAGCGCGGCGCAACCGTTGCCAGCATGCTGGGCGCAGATCGCCCCGTCTACGCCACCCCGCTCGAGAATCTACGGGCAGCTCAGGCGGCAGCAGAGGAGCTCAATGGGCTGGGAGCCGACGAGCTCCCCTACATGACAAGACGAATCCAGCAGCTGATCGACGCGGCTGCAGAACGGCACGAAGCCGGCGCCCGAGCTGATAGCCATCCCCCGCGCCGGGAGCACGCCGCGACGTCCCGCTCGCCGACTGCGAGCGGCGCGCGCCAGAAGAAAGACAAGGAGCCGGCTGCCAGCCGCAGCCGGACTCGCATCACTATCGAGCGCGACGCGGATGGCCGCCCTCGGGTGGTTGAACACCAAGGAAACCTGCCTCCTCCCCCGCCTCGAAGAGAAAGACGCCTCACTCCGCCGCCCATCACACATCCGACTCTTGGCGACCGACTCGGCCGCCGAGAAGGAGTCGGCGAGAGTGACGCCCGCCACAGGATCGACCACCTTGCTCGATCCTTGGCGTTAGAAGAAGAAGACGATGTCGGCCCGCCATGCTTTGGCCCCCGCATCCGCGACGAGCCCTTTCCCAAAGGGTTCTCGCTCCCCAGAGACACACCCAAGTACAACGGCTCGGTGAAGCCGAAAGATTGGCTCATCGACTACTCCACAGCCGTCAGCATCGCCAACGGCAATCGGCGCGTCGCCGTGAAGTATGTCCCCTTGATGCTGCAAGGCACAGCGCGCACATGGCTCAACAGCCTCAAGCCCTACAGCATCAACAGCTGGCTGGACTTCACCGAAGTTTTTGTCCGCAACTTCACCAGCACCTACAAGCGGCCTCCCAAGCCTCGCCAGCTCTCCCTCTGCGTCCAGGGGCCCAACGAGTCGACCCGCGACTACCTCACGCGATGGGTCGAGCTCCGCAACTCCTGCGAGGGAGTGCACGAGGTCCAGGGTATCGAATACTTCACCGCCGGGTGCCGAGAGGGCACCCTCCTCAAGCACCGACTCCTCTGCGACGAGCCGGCTACCCTCGACGAGTTGCTGATCACCGCCGACAACTATGCCACTGCCGACTCCTCCATGAAGACCGAGCTCCGAGTAGACGCCTCGGGGAAAGTGGTTGCCCCGGCTCCCAAGCAGCCGGCTGGCGACCCCAACCGGCGCCCCTACCAGAACGACCACAAGCGCAAGGGCCCCATGCTGACTTCCTCCAGTCGGCAGGTGGCCACAGTTGAAGACGAGCAGCCTGAAGAGCGGCCCGCTCCCAAGAAGAAGGGTGGCCGGCCACCCTGGCAGCTGTCTTTCTCCTACGAACAAGCACTCGATGCTCTCTGCAAGTTCCACAGCGGCGCGAAGCCGTCCAACCATACAACACGGAAATGCCACTGGCTCACCCGCATCACCAAGGGCGAAGGGATGGTGCCGCCTCCGCCTCCCGGCCCGCCGCCTCCAGCTCCCCCGCAACCGGCGGCCCGGCCGGCAGTCGGCGCCATCCAAGACGAGTTCCCCGAAGCGCACGACGCCTATGTCGTCTTCACAAGTCAAGTCGACGACAAGAGCAACCGACGCCGGCAGCACCAAGAAGTAAACGCAGTCGCCTCTAGCACCGCCGAGTTCATTCACTGGTCAGAAAAGCCCATCAGCTGGAGCCAGGCCGACCACCCAGAGGTGATGCCTTCGCCTGGCTCCTATGGTATGGTCTTGGACGTCACCCTTGCGACGGAGAGGCGAGCTGCCAGATTTTCCCGCGTCCTGATAGACGGCGGAAGCAGTATCAACATACTGTACAGCGATACCATGGACAAGCTTAACATCAAAGCGAAGCAGCTCATGCCGAGCCGCACCGTCTTCCATGGTATCGTACCCGGCCTATCTTGCTCTCCAATCGGCAATATCAAGATGGATGTTCTCTTTGGAGACAAAGATCATTTTTGCCGGGAAGCAATATGGTCCGAGGTGGTGGATTTGGAGAGCCCCTATCATGCACTGCTTGGCCGACCTGCTTTGGCCAAGTTCATGGCCGTACCCCACTATGCCTACCTGAAGATGAAGATGCCAAGCTCGAAAGGGATCATCACGATAGCCGGCGACTACAAGAAGTCCATCGAGTGCACCATGGCCAGCAGCCGGCTGGCCGAGTCCCTCGTGGTGGCAGAAGAGAAGAAGATGTTGGAACGGGTCGTGGCCATGGCCGGCAAGCAGCCGGCCTTGTCCCCCAACCCCAAGGACTGTGATGCGTAGGGCTCCTTCCAGCCTGCCAAAGAGACGAAGAAGATACCTCTAGACCCGGAGCACCCGGAGAGATTTGTCATGATTGGGGCGAACTTGGACAGTAAATAGGAAGGCGAGCTCGTCGACTTCCTCCGTGAGAATCGAGACATCTTTGCATGGTCCCCAAAGGACATGCCGGGTGTCCCGAAGGATTTCGCCGAGCACAAATTACATGTCCGAGCTGATGCGAAGCCGGTAAAGCAACCCCTCCGCCGACTATCAGAAGAGAAGCGAAGAATAGTGGGAGAAGAGATAGCCCGGCTCCTTGCAGCCGGCTTCATCATGGAAGTGTTCTTTCCAGAATGGCTTGCCAATCCAGTTCTGGTTTTGAAGAAGAATAACAAGTGGCGCATGTGTATAGACTACACGAGTTTGAACAAGGCCTGCCCAAAGGATCCGTTTGCTTTGCCACGGATTGACCAAGTGATAGACTCCACAGCCGGATGCGAGCTGTTAAGTTTTTTGGATGCATACTCAGGGTATCATCAGATCAAGTTGGACCCGGCTGACCGCCTGAAGACTGCCTTCATCACACCCTTTGGAGCTTTCTGCTACCTGACAATGACATTCGGCTTGAGAAATGCCGGGGCCACTTTTCAGCGTTGCATGCAGAAATGCCTCTTGAAACAACTCGGCAAAAATGCCCACGTCTACGTAGACGACATTGTGGTGAAGACAGAGAAGCGCGGTACCGTGTTGGAAGACCTGAAGGAAACATTTGCCAACTTGCGCCGATTCCAGATCAAGCTCAACCCCGAGAAGTGCGTGTTCAGAGTGCCAGCCGGCCAGCTGCTAGGCTTCCTGGTCTCCGAATGCGGCATTGAGTGCAACCCTGTCAAGATCAAAGCCATCGAGAGGATGGAGATTCCCACCAAGCTGCGAGATGTGCAGAAGTTCACTGGCTGCTTAGCTTCCCTGAACCGTTTTATCAGCCGACTAGGAGAGAAGGCCCTCCCCCTGTACCGACTCATGAAGAAGTCCACTCACTTTGAGTGGAATGATCAAGCCGACCAAGCCTTCCATGAGTTGAAGAAAATGTTGACCACTCCGCCTGTCCTGGCTGCGCCGACTGAGAAGGAGCCCATGCTCCTCTACATCGCCGCGACAAGCCGAGTCGTCAGCACTGTTGTTGTGGTCCAGCGCCCGGAGGAAGGCCGAGCCCAGCTGGTCCAGAGGCCGGTCTACTATCTCAGCGAAGTATTGTCCATCTCAAAGCAAAACTACCCGCACTACCAGAAGATGTGCTATGGGGTGTACTTCGCTGCCAAGAAATTGAAGCCCTACTTCCAAGAGCACCCCATCACGGTCGTGTGCACTGCCCCGCTCGCCGAGATCATAGGCAGCCGGGATGCATCCGGACGGGTGGCCAAATGGGCCATTGCCTTGGCGCCCTACACGATCTTCTATCAACCCCGCACCGCCATCAAGTCGCAAGCATTGGCCGACTTCCTCGTCGACTGGGCCGAGACCCAGTACTTACCGCCGGCTCCCGACTCTACCCATTGGCGGATGCACTTTGACGGGTCCAAGATGCGCACCGGCTGGGGAGCCGGCATCGTCCTCACCTCTCCCAAAGGCGACAAGCTCAAGTACACGCTGCAGATCCACTTCGCCGCCTCCAACAACGTGGCCGAGTACGAGGCGCTCGTACATGGGCTCCGGCTAGCCAAAGAACTCGGCATACGCCGGATCCTGTGCTACGGCGACTCCGACTTAGTGGTCCAGCAATCATCTGGCGACTGGGACGCCAAGGACGCGAACATGGCGAGCTACCGCTTCCTCGTCCAGCAGATGAGCGGATACTTCGAAGGGTGCGAGTTCCTTCACGTGCCAAGGGCCGACAACGACCAAGCAGATGCCCTAGCACGGATCGGCTCCACCCGACAAGCCATACCGACTGGCGTCTCCCTCCAGCGCCTCCTCAAGCCGTCCATCAAGCCGTCTCCAGAGTCGGACTCCATCTTCGTACCGCCTGCGCCAGAAACAGCCGGATCCGGCTCCAGAAATCCCGCAGGCGGCACGAGGACTTCGACGACTGCCCCGGGGACTGACGTAGTCGCACCCGGCCCAGGGACTTTAGAACCCGGCCCGGGGACTGCAGCAGTCGGCCCGGGGACTGCAACGACACAAGAAGCGGCGGTCGACTCCAATGCAACACCCAACCCACCCACCCGAGTCATGGTGGCCACATTAACAGCAGAAGAAGTCACAGCTCTCTCATGGGCCCAGCCCATCCTCAAGTTCCAAGTCAGCAGAGAGCTGCCGGCTGATGAGATCTCAGCAAGACTAGTGCAACAACGAGCCGCAGCATACACAATAATCAACAGGGAGCTTGTGAAGCGCAACGTCACTGGAGTCTTCCAGCGTTGCGTCGAGCCAGAAAAAGGAGTGGCGATCCTCAAAGACATCCACCAAGGCGAATGCGGCCATCACGCCGCCTCAAGATCCCTCGTGGCCAAGGCTTTCTGCCACGGGTTCTTCTGGCCGACTGCCTTGGAGGATGCTAAAGAAATAGTCAAGAGCTGCAGAGGATGTCAAGTCTTCAGTTCCAGACAACACCTGCCGGCTTCTGCCCTCAAGACCATTCCCCTCACCCGGCCTTTTGCCATCTGGGGACTGGACATGGTAGGTCCTTTCAAGACAGCCCGCGGTGGCATGACGCACCTACTCGTTGCTGTGGACAAGTTCACAAAGTGGATCGAAGCCAAGCCGATTAAGAAGCTGAATGGGCCGACTGCCGTGACATTCATCACCGACATCACTACTCGATACGGCGTTCCACACAGCATCATCACCGACAACGGCACGAACTTCGCCAAAGGCGCACTGGCACGTTTCTGCGCGACGCAGGGCATCCGACTGGACTTAGCGTCCGTTGCCCACCCGCAGTCAAACGGCTAGGTCGAGTGAGCAAATGGACTTATCCTCTCCGGCATCAAGCCCCGACTGGTTGTACCACTGGAGCGATCGGCCGGCTGCTGGCTCGAAGAGCTGCCGGCTGTCCTCTGGAGTCTGCGCACTACACCCAACAGGTCAACCGGCTTCACTCCATTCTTCCTTGTGTACAGTGCCGAGGCTGTCATCCCAACAGACATCGAGTTCGACTCGCCTCGGATCACCATGTACACGGAGGAGGAAGCCAAAGAAGCAAGAGAAGACGGCGTCGACCTACTGGAAGAAGGCCGGCTGTTAGCCCTCAGTCGGTCCGCCATCTACCAACAAGGCCTGCGCCGCTACTACAACCGCAAGGTCAAGCCAAGATCCTTCCAAGAGGGCGACCTTGTGCTCCGGCTGATCCAGCGAACAGCCGGCCAGCACAAGCTCTCGGCCCCTTGGGAAGGCCCCTTCGTCGTCAGCAAGGCACTTGGCAACGACTCCTACTACTTGATCGACGCGCAAAAGCCAAGAGCACGCAAGAGAGATGACTCCGGCAAGGAGTCGGAGCGACCATGGAACGCAAACCTCCTAAGGCGATTTTATAGCTGAAAAGCAGTATGTATCACGCTACCCCTTTTGTATTACGTTAGAAACCAACAGGCCCCCCCCGAACAGTACTCGGGGACTTCCTTTTTATTTATCCATGAATGACGAGTGTCATATCCATGAATGTATTATTACATTTTGAATTCTTGTCCGGCACCGGGTCCGACTAGTCGGCCCGGGGACTGGCCGCCTTGAGCTATATCGAAAGTCCTTCCTAAAGTCAGCAAAGTAGTGCGCCGGCTCCCGAGTCCTCCCTTGTTGAAAGTCGCAGCTCAAAGAACTGACTGTCCGACTAGCAAGAGAGAAGACAGAAAGGACGCCCACACGAAAAACGGCTAAGGAACAACTAACCTATATAGCAAAAAGACGGCCTCCATATACGCCTGCCGGCTGTCACAGCAGCCGGCTAGCCGGCTTCCTAAAAAACTTAGCTTAAAGTCCGGCAGAGCTAAAAGTACTTCCCCCTCCCCAATCGGCCAGGCACCCCCCGGCTACAGATTGCAGAGCAACTGTTTGACAGGGGAAGCGGCAACCAAGGGAGGGCGGCAAAGGAAAAAAGCAGAAGGACAAAAAGCGAAAGTACAAGGAAAGACCGATTGCATAACTTATATACATAAAGCCCCCGATAGGCGGCAACAGACTTGAGTTTCAATACACCTAGTGGGTGGAACTACGCAGACTTAACCAAAAACATTGTTCAAAAGTAACAAGACAGGAAACAAAAGAAAGAAGACAAAGGCGCGAAGGCCGAGCTGGTCGGTGAAGGCGACCTCGCCGGCTGAAGGAGTGGCCGCCTAGCTGGTCCCGGCTTGACCTCCTCCTGCGGCAGGAGACGCGCTCGCACGCGATGTAGTGCTGGAGGCGCGGTCAGGCTGGTCGGCTACTCCGCCAGCCGGCTCGGCGTCCTCACCATCCTCCTCCTCCTCTTCGCCCTCGTCGCTGGAGTCGATCTCCTCCGCCGAGTCCTCGCCGCACGCCTGGTCCAGCCCGAACCAATCTTCCGGCTGGGCGACTCCATTGTCGTCCACCTCAGGGGCGAAGACGTTGGTGTCGGTGTAGTCGGTGATCGCCGAAGCCCGCCGAATGATGGCCGGCCACACTGGCTCCAGCTCCGTGTCGGCTTGCTGCCGCCAGGTAGCCAGCTGGTCCAGGTTCAGGCCAGGGTACCAGGCCTTGACGAACTCCAGCGCCCGCCCGGCTCCGGAGCGAGCCGCTGACGCCTTCCAAGCCTCGAAGCGGCCAACGGCCACCTCCAGCCAGTCGGCGGTCCGACTGGGAGTGCGCGGGATCACTTGGCCGGGCCAGAGGGCGGCCAGGACCTGCGACCCGGCACGCTGAAGCCGGCGGAGCAACCTGTGAGCCGGCTGGATGCGAGCCTGAATCGCCAGGAGCTGTTCCTCCAGCAAGCGGCCGGCGGTTGGCGAGATCTCGAAGCCGGCTTGCCTCTTCGCCTGGCGACGGGCTTCGACGGCCTGGTTGGCAGCAGTTGAATAACCAGGGAAGTACTCTGCGCAAAGAAGAAAAGAAAAGAAGAACCCCAAATCAGAAAAACAAGTCAAAGTGACAGATGGCAAGAAAGGACGAAGGGTAGACGACTTACCGTCAACCAGATCCTCGATCTGGCCATAGTCGGAGACCAGAGTCTGCCGGTCCTCTGCCCAGCCGGCCGCCTCCGTCTCGAACTCGGCCTAGAGGGTGGCTTCGCGGTCCTGCGCAGCCTTCAGCGCCGCCTTGTGGCTTTCCTCCTGGTCGGCCAGCTTCTTGACCAGGCGGTCGCGCTCCTGCACCAAGGCGGCGAGCTCCGCGTCCTTGGCACGAAGAGCAGTCTGGGACTCCCCCAGCTGCGCCCTTAGACCGGCATTGGCCGCTGCAGAGATAGAAGAAGAAGAACAATGAGAAATCATCAAGGAGGATCCGAGCCGACTGCTCAGCAGTCGGCCCGAATCTCGGGGACTACACCCAGTGGGTGCGCTGACGCGCCCCCACATGAGAAAAAGGTCAGGTCACATACCTCGGCTTTCAGTGAGATCAGCGGTCTTCTGCGTCAGCTCCCGAGCCTGGGAGTTGAAGGCGGCCGCTCGGAGGTTGTGGTAGTCCTGCAAGACGGACAGAAGACCGATGTGAGAACAAAAGCAGCAAAAACAAAATCTCCAAGAAGTTCCAAGCCGCCTGCTCAGCAGCCGACTCGGAACTCGGGGACTACACCGAGTGGGTGCGCTGACGCGCCCCCACGAGAGAAACCAAGATCAAGAAAGAACAAGATGGGAATACTAACCCGGATGGCTGCCCGCGTGGCGAGGAATTCGTCAGTGAACTGCCTCAGCGCCGCGGCTTGGCTCTGGAGCCGGGTCCGGACGTCTTGTGCAGCGATGTTCACCACGGCTGTCCCTCCGCCTGGCGTCCACCCTGAGGTAGCGCTGGCCGCCTCCGCGTCTCGGGCCGACGAGCTGGAGCCCACGGCCGGCTGTGGCTCCGACGCGGCCTTCCCTGCACGCCGGCTTGGCGGAACCCGGACCGCCACCTCAGCTCTCGCGGCCGGCTCGCCCTCCGCCGACTGTGCGGGCGCAGGCTCAGTTTGACCGCCTTGGGCCGCCCTAGTCGGAGGAGTCGGCCCCGGCGCCTCCCTCAAGATGATGACGTCGTTGCCGCTTCCTCCCAGACCCGGCTGGGAACCGTTGGCTCCTCCTGGCGAGGGATCCACGTCCCCTGGCGCCATGGTGCGCAGGGGGGTGACCATCAATGCCTTCCTTGCCGCCGCCGCGGCCTCGGCCTCTGCCTGGGCCTTGGCTGCGGCCTCGGCGAGCGCCTTCGCCGCCTCCTCCTCCCGAGCTGCCTGGGCGGCGGCTGCCTTCCGTGCCTCCGCCTCCCGCGCTCCCTGCTCCTCCCGCACCTCCCGCGCGTTCCTTTCCGTCGCCTCCAGGAGGGCACCGCGGGGATCCACGCGGCGGGTGGTGCTCCCAGAGCCCCCTGGCGACCCGATGACGGAGCCGGCGTCCGCCCGCTCAAGTGATAGCGGAGCTCTGACCATTGAAAAAGAAGACGAAGACTCAAGAACCATCAAAGGAAAGAAAGAAGGAGAATACACAGAAAGAGAGAAAGCTTACGCTGACACAGCCTGCGGCTGCTTCACCACTTTGCGGAAGCGAGCCGCCTTCGCGGCCGCTTCTTCCCGCCTAGTGGCTGCCGCCCCACCCCTCGGCTTCTTCGTCCGGCTGCCGAACATGCCCTGGGTAGCGCGACGTTTCTGGCCTCTACCCCGAGCAGGCTGCGCGCCGGAGGAGCCCGCGCCGCGTCCGGAGGCCGGCTGGCGGGGCGGGACGGCTTCGGCTTCGTTCTCGTCCGGCCAGTCGTCGAAGGTCGCGGAGAACCCGGAGTCGCCTGCTTCGCCGCCGGCTTGGCCGCCGGCCGGCTCGGCGGCATCCTCCATATGGACCGCCCCCAGATCGGGGTCCTCCTGGTCGTGCTCGGTCCGGTCGGGGACGAAGCGGCGCTCCACGTCTGCTCCGCCGGCCGGCCGAAGCAGAGGATTCTGTCAAAAGAGCGAGCCGACTGAGTTAGAGTCGGCCCAGAGGAACTCGGCGACAAAGCTGAGAGAGAAAAAGAGAAAAAGAGAAGGGGAGCGTACCATAGGCGGAGGATTGGCGCGGCTGTATGGCTCCTTGCCGAATTGCCAATCGTCGGAAAGCTGGCAGTTGGCGAGGTAGTTCACCATGTCGGCAGCGTCGGCCCGCGGCATCTCCTTGGTGCACATCCGGCTCGGATCGAGCGGGCCGCTCATCTGACAGATCAGATGAGGCCGGCTCTGGAGCGGGAGGACCCGGCGCGTGACGAACGCGGCCAGGAGGACGGGCCCCGTCAGGCCCTCCGACTGGACCATCACCCGCAGACGGGCGATGGCGGCGTTTCCTCCCTGCGACAGCGTCACCGCCCGGAAGGACCATTGGGGCAGCCTCCCCGCCGGCGGGCCGGCCACGTAGGCCAGCAGGTTGAGGTAGTCGCCCCGGGGAGCGATGCTCCGCACGTAGAAATAAGACTTCTGCCACTTCTTCACCGATTGGATCAGGGTGATGATGGGGAAGGGGTTGTCGGCGCCTGATCTCCGCGACGCGATGAAGGCGCCGGTCTGAGCCGGCACGCCCCGCACGCGCGTGCCCAGCTTCGACTGGAAGAACTCCCCCCAGAGCTCGAGGGTGGGGAGGACGCCAAGATAGCCCTCGCACAGGGTGACGAAGGCCGACAGCAGCACCACCGCGTTGGGGGTGAGGTGGTGCGGCTGGAGTTGGTAGAAGTCCAGCCAGGAGCGGAAGAAGGCGCTCACTGGCAGGCCGAAGCTGCGCAGGAAGTGCGAGCGGAAGACCACCCGCTCGCCCTCCCGCGGCGCCGGCCTGACTTCCTTCTCCGGCGCAAGGCGGACCTCCACTTTGTCCACGCTGGGCAGACGCCGGGTGTCGCGGAGGAAGTCGATGTGGTCGTTGTGGACGATGGAGCCGTCCCAATCCCCGCCGAGCTGCTCTACGTGGGGAGGCATAGCGGAAGCTAGCACGGCGGCAGAGGAGCGTGCGGAGGAAGAGCGCGGCGGCGAGGCGCTGTCGCAAGAACGAGCAAGGCAAGAAGACGGTGGAAGGAGGAGGAGCGTGCGAGGGCCTGCCGCCCTCCACCTCCCCCTACTTATAGCCTCACGCGGCCGAAGAGGCCGGACGTGGGGGGGAGACGTGGGATTAACTGTGCCCACTCCCCCCACGTCTCGCGTTTATTACGCATAAGTGCGAGCCAAAACTGCCGCACGGAACGTGCGGGCGGTTTCGGGATACAAAGGATCCGCGCCTGGGCCGGGGCGCGGACGTGGCGGGCCCCCTCCCTGCGGCGACGTCCCGTCACGCGCGTGGGCTGGCAGGCTTCCCGGCCACGTGGCACGCCAACGGCCCGAGGCCGGCCCGCAGCCCGGCGCATGAGCCTGCGGGTTCCCGCCCCCCGACTCCAGAAGAATTCGACAAAAGGCGGCGCGCCTGCACCCAGGCCGGCTCCCAGTTGCCGGCTTGTCACGATAGGAAGCTGATCGAGCTTCTCGAACCCCACTCCACCTCGAAGCCCAATCAGCTTCGGGGACTACTGTCGGAGTAAATGGCCACGGGTAGCCTAGCCGACTACCCCTGTGTCGTGGAATTGTCACGGCAAATGTCCTTGGGCTAGGACTTAGTCGTGGAGCCATCGCAACTAGGAAGCTTGAAGGGGTTATGCGGGACAAGGAACACGAGGGTTTATACTGGTTCGGCCCCTTACGGTGAAGGTAAAAGCCTACGTCCAGTTCGAGGTGTTATTGATTAGGGTTACGATCGCCGGGGAGCTAAACCGCTATCCCGGCTCTCGGAGAGATTGTTGTCACCCCCAAACCGCTGCCGGGTCGTCCCTTTATATAGGGAGGCTGACGCCCAGCAGCCTTTAGAGTCCCGGCCGGCTCATAAGAGTGTCCGGCTCGGGCTCTAAAACAATACTTGCCTTACACTACAAGTCTACTATAACAATGATTGTAACTACGGGCTTTAAGCCATATCCGGGTCTCAGCCCATCTCTGGCCCATTATCCTGAAACTTAGCTCCGGGCTTCTGGTAATGATCCTTGGAGTAACCCGGCCCTCCTGGCGGGTGACCCCCAGGTCTATATCCTCAACATTAGGCCCCAGATTGACTTGAGCCGGCTCGTGTCAATCTTCAGCTCCGCAGTCAGAAAAAATCTCCGGCTTATCATTCATGTGAAGGTCATAACCCGGAGTGACGTCATCCTCTGGACTCCGGGTAATCCGCCGTGATGTCATCCTCCATTAAGTCCGTTTTTTACTCCGCCAGATCCGCAACGGATCTTTGCTTTTACTGTCCTTCCGAGAATCGAGGCGCCGTGAGGGGGAGATAACCACGCCATGGCCTCCTCAAATCCCGCGCCCACATATGACTCGGCCTTATAAATAGGCCGGCCCGGCACTCTCTTCTTCACACTCTCCTTCTTCTTCCTCGCACTGCCGTTCCTCTGCCCGAGCTTCTGCCGCCGCCGCCGTCGCACCCCTGGTCTTCCTCAACCCGGCCGCTGCATCAACCTGACTCGGACCAGATAACGTCGGCGACTTCCGCTCTTCTCCAGCTCCGGTGAGTCCCCTCTGCCTTACTAGCATAGATCTAGGACAGAGTTCATCTGTGTTCTTCATGTTCATCACTGTTACCGCAAGTTTCGGTAACCCCTGTAGCCACTGCCCCCGTTGATCCTTAGGCTTGTGTAGAACCACCGTGGTAGATATCTGAGGTTCATTTCTTCTGCAAGAACACCTCTTTTTACTGCATAAGGACTGGGTTCCATCTCAAGAACCTCCCCTGCTTCTGTTTTTTAGGTCTAGAAAACTTTCTCTGCTCCGACTACTTTGATCCAAAAAAGTTACTGTAATATGTGAAATCTGTTTACCACACTTAGTAAAAACTGCAGTCCTTGAATCTTGGCGGCTTATATTTCTGACTTAGAGAAAACACGCGCCGTAGAACTTTCCGGTTTAAAGAGAATCATGCTCTGTAGTATCTTCCGACTTAACCGCAGTAAGCCGTAGACGACCAACTTATCCTGAAAGCCCCGACGGCTTAGATAACTCACCGTATCAATACATACCATTAGTCCCCTTCATAAGCCGTCATTGTAACTTGAATGATATACTCCGGCTTATAATTAACCCGGACACTTTTCTCTTCCTCGTAGACCACCAACCGTCACCATGCCTCCCAAGGCTCCCATCACTTGCAACTGGATGAAATCCAGCGTCACCGAAGAGACCCTGGCCAACTTCGTTAAGTCCGGATATCTGCCTAAGAAGGAAGTGATGTCCTACCGTGCCCCTGACCCGTCCTAAGAAAGGCCACAGCCGAGAGACGGGGAGGTAGTCATCTTTGCCGACCATATGAGCCGGGGCTTCGCACCGCCCGGCTCAAAATTCTTCCGGGACGTGCTCAACTCCTTTGATCTTCGGCCTCAGGATATAGGACCCAATTCCATATCCAACATCTACAACTTCCAAGTTTTTTGTGAAGTATATCTTGGAGAAGAGTCGAGTCTGCTGCTCTTCAGAGAGCTGTTCTATTTGAACCGCCAAACCGAGTGCGCAAACGGTCCAAGTCTAGAGTTAGGCGGCATCTCCATCCAACGGCGCAGGGATTGTCTGTTCCCTTACGCAGAACCGCCAAGTCACCCCAAGGACTGGAACATGACTTGGTTCTACTGCCAAGACACGTCCCCGGCTGATGAGAGCCAGCTGCCCGGCTTTCGCCCAACGCGCCTGGAGCCAACTCATCCATTATCCGACAAGCTGACTGCCGCAGAACGCCAACCACTGCTTCCAACGATCAACAAGATCAAAGCCCTGCTAGGCAATGGTCTGAACGGAATTGACCTGGTCCGGGTCTGGATCTCATGGCGGGTGATCCCATTGAGCCGCCGCCCCGGCTTAATGTGTGAGTACACCGGGCGAAAGGATGACCCGCAGAGGCACAGTCGCAATGATCTTCCAGAAGACGTTGCTGAAGAAGAGATCAAGGCTCTTTTAAACGAGAGCCTGGCAGACTGTGGAAGAATCGGGCTAGCCCCGTTCTGCAAGACCAATCCAGCCCCAGCGGTAAGCCGCTGACTTTAACCTTTCCATTTTGTTTTACCTGTCATCTTACTAAGAGCTCATTACTGTATTTCTCAGGCTGATGATAAATTCTGGCGGGTCAAGTATGACCACGAGGCGGCCAAGAAGGCCAGGAAGGCGAAGAAAGCCGCCAAGAGAGCCGCCCCTCGCAAAAAGGGAAACAGACCCACTGCTTCGGAGCTGCTGCAATTAAGCGATAGCTCCGAGTCAGAGGTAACCCTTAAATCTTTTAAATTCTTGCAGTATATGTTGTCTGATGCTGTCCGCCTTATCAACACTTGCTTATTGACAGGATGACACCGGCGCCAGTAACCCGGTGGTCGAAGAGGTAACATCACTTTCCTCCGGCTCGGAGCCTTTACCACAGCTGAAAGTCCGAAGGGTAACCCGGAAAGTAAGCTTTTCCCATCGATTAGCTCACCGAGACCCTCAATTTCTTTTGAAGCAGCAGGTTCACGAGAGCCGGCGTCACACCCGGGCCCGCAAGGACACCGACCTCTCCACTGGGTTACCCGACGCAACGAGGAAACGCCGCACTGAGGTTTTTTCTCACCTGTACCCTTTTCATCCGTTGGCGGGTGTCATCCGTCAGCCACTCAACTCTCCTGACTCCAATTACCAGGAGACCTCCCCCTCCTCGGGTGACTCCATGCAGTCAAGTCTGCCGGCCTTCAAGACTGCCCCCGGGTAATAACAATCTCCTTACATTATCTGTCTGTACTTACCCTTTGTATGCCTAACACTTCTGCCTTTTCAGTGCCCAGGCAAAGCTCACCAAAAGAGTAAAGAAGACCAGGTCAGCCGGAGTGCCCGACTTGCCTGAGCCGGAGACGACGGCTCAAGAGCCGCCAGTCGCCTCCACCCCTGAAGCCACCATTCCCATGGATACGGCGCCTGAAGCCCCTGCCCCGACCACCAAGACAACGACCGAAGCGTTAGCTAACCCGGAGGCCTCCGGCTCAGCCCCACCAGCTAACGACCCGGACGTGGTAATTACCCGGACGGAGTTTGTTGAGCCGGGAAGGCCGACCGCGCTGGCCAAATGCTCCGCGAGGGGGGAGTTGCTGCAACCCCACCGGGTGAATCTGGATCTCTCCAGCTACACCGACTTAAGTATTGGAGAACTCGTCTCAGGCTACATCAGCCAGGTTCACAAGAGCCGGGACGCCGAGATCGCCATGGTCAACCAGATCCAACAAAAATCTGAGGTAACCTTCTGTTGTTCTCTTACTTTCCGCATAGTGATCCTTGCCATTCTAGCCCCCAAGTCTAGGACTTATACTTGAATATGTTGTAGACTTTAGATTCCGGCTTACTGAACTGAGCCGGCCGTACATAGATAGATACGTTCAATATGCATTAGCCCCCAAGTGCCAAGTGTCTTTGCTTGGAAAGCGCTTGGGACTTTATAGAATGACTGTTAATAGCCCGGAAATACATGCAGGCTGTTGGCAAGAAATTAGAGTCGGACCTGGCGGATCTCAAGAGCCGGCTGAAGGCACAAGAGATGGAGACCCGGAAGGCAAATGCCAAGTTTGTCTCCAGCATCGCCGCTCAGGAGAAATTGAAGACTGAATTCGACGCTGGGCGGAAGGCCTGGGCTGAGGAGAAAGCTGCACTGGTGAGCCGGGCAGAACAGGCGGAGAAGGCCCTCGCTGAGAAGACCGCTGAGCTCTCCAGTCTAAAGCGCCAAGTGTCCCAAATGGTAGCTGCCATCTTCGGTAAGTTGCCTCACCGGTTTTCATTCAAGTTGGAATGTTTACATCTCTTAACTCATCCTTATCACCGGGTCATCTGATGTTGTTTAAACAGGTTCCAGAAGCGCCAACTTGAACCAGAGCGTGGTCATCAAGTTAAAGGCCGTGTACACCCTGGTGGAACAGCTCTACACCGGGTCACAGCGGGCCTTAGCTGTGGTGGCCCTGTCAAATGAAGTGCCGACTCATCTGGCCGAAGTCCTGCGCCGGCTTGCAGTTCTGCCGCAGCGGATCCAGGAGCTACGACGAGCATCCGCGAGATCCGGAGCAATCGCCGCACTGAGCCGGGCCAAAGCCTTCTTGCCGGAGCTAGACCCGGCAGATATCGCCCTGGGTTACCCCAGCCTGAAAGAAGACGGCTTAGCGTTCGACCAGAAGGACTTCGCGGCTTGTGTGAAGGCTGTGCGCCCGGTGGCCACCATCATCGGGAACGACACCGATTTAACCAAGTATCAACCGGGATACAACGCGGAGAATCAGAGGATTCCAACCCCTCGCTATGAAGCTATCAATCTGATTCCCCCGGCTCGCCAGCACACCTTCGCCCCGGAGATTAACCCGGCCGGGTTAATTGACGAAGAAGCTCAGTTCGAAGCTCTCAGCGGCATCAACTGGAAGTCGTCGACCTTCGAAGCCTTGGGATCAGCCGAAGCAGAAGATGAGCCGGGGACTTCAACTCAGCAGGCATCATAAACCGGCTAGCGGCTCACCAAACAACGCCCCATCCTTGAAACTGTGAAAGACTTTTGTAATAGAGTAGGTGCAACAATTTATCTCTGCCGTGCCATCGTGCACGTAATGAATGCTGAAATCCTTTGAAGTCATTCTTGTGATGCTCCTCCGGGTCGTAATTATCCCTTTGTCCTTCTCAACCTTAAAAAGTGCCTTCAAATATCTGCACAAAAAGGCAAATCACAAGTCGCAAGGCGGCTTACCGCCCTGAGAATCAGGTGTTTGAGACGGATAACCCGGGATACGAACCAAAAAAGATTGGTCCTTAACTATACTCGAACATAGCTGTGATGACACACTTAACAGCCTGTAAGCATGCTTTCCGGGTTAAATAACCCGGGTAGCACGGTTGGTACCTTAACTCGAATTTATTTGTTTTGATGACATCCATGATGCTCAACTAACAAGATAAACCAAAATTAAGCCGGCAAGTGAAACCCGGCAGTACATACTTTGACATGATCAAAGCAAGTTTGTGGTAAAATATAAAAACTTAAGGGCTTCCGGTTCGAATACGACCAGAAACTCGGTCCAAAGGGGTTAAGCTAAGATTCGGATACGATCATATAGCCCCCGGTGGGTTTGGCGATGCCAATCAAGAGGGTATCGACAGCTATGTTCTCTTTGGTTCGAATACGACCCATGTTTGAACAGGAAGCCCCCAAGTGATTCTGAAAATTTGTTTAACGACGCTGATTCGAATACGATCCACGTCGGCTCTCAGAGGGGTTACACTATGATTCAAATATGACCAGAGGCAACTTCCCAATGAGCTCGGCACTTTGCCATTCAAATGGGTATCGACAGCTATGTTCTCTTTGGTTCGAATACGACCCATGTGTGAACAGGAAGCCCCCAAGCGACTTTACTGCTTACAGCTAGATTCGAAGATGATCATAAGCCGGATCTTTTGTAAGTCAGCATGTAACAACACACATTTTTGGAAGAGAGCAAAGGACAGAGGTCCTGCTTTATTGCTTTATCATAATATATACATGGCTGAGATAAATATGTATATCACAAGAGTCGGAAGCTCAAGTGTAGTAAGGCCGAAGCTGAGCTATGTTCCACGGCCGACGGGTCTCCTCCTCAGATTTACGCGAGTCCTTCTGCTCCCGGATATCAATGAGGTAATATGACCCGTTGTGCAAGTTCTTGCTGACCACAAAAGGCCCTTCCCAAGGTGGGGATAACTTGTGTGCATCTGTTTGATCCTGGATGAGCCGGAGCACCAGGTCGCCCTCCTGGAAGACCCGGGATTTGACCCGGCGGCTATGATAACGGCGCAGGTCTTGTTGGTAAATCGCTGAACGGGCGGCTGCCACATCACGCTGTTCGTCCAGCAAGTCCAGAGCATCTTGGCGCGCCTGCTCATTATCCGTCTCAACATAAGCCGCCACACGAGGTGAATCATGACGGATGTCGCTGGGGAGAACTGCTTCTGCTCCATAAACCATGAAGAAAGGCGTGAAGCCTGTAGACCTGTTAGGAGTAGTGTTGATGCTCCATAAAACGGAGGGCAACTCCTCCACCCAACAACCTGGCGTCCGTTGCAAAGGGACCAAGAGCCGGGGTTTAATGCCCTTCAGAATCTCCTGGTTAGCTCTCTCAGCTTGACCATTGGATTGGGGGTGTGCCACTGAAGAGACATCAAGCCGGATATGCTCTCTTTGACAAAACTCCTCCATAGCGCCTTTGGACAGATTAGTGCCATTGTCTGTTATGATGCTGTGTGGAAAGCCGAAGCGGAAGATCACCTTTTTCATAAATTGAACCGCCATGGCTGCATCACACTTGCTAACTGGCTCAGCTTCCACCCACTTCGTGAATTTGTCCACTGCCACCAAGAGGTGGTTCTTCTTATCCTTGGACCGTTTAAAAGGCCCGACCATATCAAGCCCCCAGACCGCAAAGGGCCAAGTGATCGGGATCATCCTCAATTCCTGAGCCGGCACATGAGCCCGTCGGGAGAACCTTTGGCAGCCATCACATTTACTGACCACGTCCTCTGCATCAGCGTGAGCCGTCAGCCAATAAAAACCATGACGGAAAGCCTTGGCCACAAGAGACTTTGAACCGGCATGATGGCCACAATCCCCTTCATGGATCTCGCGCAAGATCTCTTGACCTTCCTCAGGGGAGATACAACGCTGGAATGCCCCTGAAACACTGCGATGATGCAATTCGCCATCGATAACAATCATTGACTTAGCCCGCCGGGTTATTTGCCTGGCCAGAATGTCATCCTCAGGTAACTCTCCCCGGGTTATATAAGCCAGATATGGCATTGTCCAGTCTGGTATGATATGAAGAGCCGCCACCAGTCGTGCCTCCGGGTCAGGGATAGCCAAGTCCTCCTCTGTAGGAAACTTAACCGAAGGGTTATATAGGACATCCAGGAAAGTGTTAGGCGGCACCGGCTTTCGCTGAGAGCCGAGCCGGCTTAAAGCATCAGCCGCCTCATTCTTCCTGCGGTCAATGTGCTCCACGTGATATCCCTGAAAGTGCCCGGCAATGGCATCAACCTCGCGGCGATAAGCCGCCATTAGAGGATCCTTAGAATCCCAGGTGCCTGATACTTGTTGAGCCACCAAGTCTGAGTCACCAAAACACCTCAGCCGGCTTAAGCTCATCTCCTTAGCCACCCGAAGACCGTGGAGCAAAGCCTCGTACTCAGCCGCATTATTAGTGCAAGGAAACATCAACCGTAGCACATAATGGAACTTGTCATCTTTAGGGGAAGCCAAGACCACACCAGCCCCCGAGCCCTCCAGCTGCCTGGACCCATCAAAATGAATAGTCCAATAAGTGTTATCCGGCTGTTGCTCGGGTACTTGTGACTCTGTCCAATCATTGATGAAATCTATCAAGGCCTGAGACTTAACAGTAGTGCGTGGCACATATTTGAGGCCATGAGGTCCAAGTTCTATAGCCCACTTAGCAATTCTCCCTGTAGCCTCTCTGTTCTGGATAATATCACCGAGAGGGGCGGAACTGACCACAGTGATGGGATGACCTTGAAAGTAATGCTTAAGCTTCCGGCTCGCCATAAACACCCCATATACGAGCTTTTGCCAATGCGGATACCGCTGCTTGGACTCAATGAGCACCTCACTGACATAATAAACCGGCCGCTGAACCGGATGCTCCTTACCCACCTCCTTGCGCTCCACCACAATAGCCACGCCGACGGCTCGTGCGTTTGCCGCTACATACAGTAGCAAGGGCTCCTTATCAACCGGAGCAGCAAGGACGGGGGGCTCTGCCAGTTGCTTTTTCAAATCCTCGAAGGCGGTATTAGCTGCATCATTCCAGACAAAGTTATCAGTTTTCTTCATCAATTGATATAAGGGCATAGCCTTCTCACCCAAACGGCTTATAAACCGGCTTAACGCAGCGATGCGACCCGCCAAACGCTGAACGTCATTTATACATGCCGGCTTAGCTAGAGAAGTGATAGCTTTGATCTTCTCTGGGTTAGCCTCAATGCCCCTGTCAGAAACCAAGAAGCCCAATAGTTTGCCTGCAGGAACACCAAAAACACATTTGGCCGGGTTAAGCATCATCTTATAGACCCGGAGATTGTCGAAGGTTTCCCTTAAGTCATCTATCAGGGTTTCCTCCTTGATGGATTTAACCACAATGTCGTCCACGTAAGCGTGAACATTGCGCCTGATCTGCTTATGAAGGCAATTCTGCACACAACGCTGGTAAGTCGCCTGTGCACACTTGAGTCCAAAGGGCATAGACACATAGCAGAAGGCTCCAAAGGGAGTGATGAACGCCGTCTTCTCCTGGTCCTTAACTGCCATCTTAATCTGATGATACCCGAAATAAGCATCCAAGAAACTTAAGCGTGCACAACCTGCCGTGGCGTCAATGATTTGATCGATACGGGGGAGAGCAAAAGGATCAGCCGGACACGCCTTGTTCAAGTCCGTGTAGTCCACACACATCCGCCAGGTGCCGTTCTTTTTAAGTACGAGCACCGGGTTAGCCAACCACTCTGGGTGAAAAACCTCAACAATGAACCCGGCCGCCAAAAGCCGGGCCACTTCTTCACCAATAGCCTTCCGCCTCTCTTCGTTAAACCGTCGAAGGAACTGTCTGACCGGCTTAAATTTTGGATCCACATTGAGAGTGTGCTCAGCGAGTTCTCTAGGTACACCTGGCATGTCAGAAGGTTTCCATGCAAAGATGTCCCTATTCTCACGGATGAACTCGATGAGCGCGCCTTCCTATTTCGGGTCCAGATTTGCACTGATGCTGAACTGCTGAGACGAGTCACCTGGAACAAAATCAACAAGTTTAGTCTCATCAGCTGATTTAAACTTCATTGCTGGTTCATTCTCCGTGGTTGGCTTTTTCAGAGAGGTCATATCTGTTGGGTCAACATTGTCTTTATAAAATTTCAACTCTTCTGTGGCACAAACAGACTCTGCATAAGCCGCGTCACCTTCCTCACACTCCAGAGCCACTTTCCGGCTGCCGTGAACTGTAATGGTCCCATTGTGACCCGGCATCTTGAGCTGTAAGTACACATAACACGGCCGTGCCATGAACTTGGCGTAAGCCGGCCGTCCGAATATAGCATGGTATGGACTTCTTATCTTGACCACCTCAAAGGTCAACTTCTCCACCCTGTAGTTGTTTTCATCACCAAAAGCCACTTCCAATTCGATCTTGCCGACTGGATAAGCCGACTTACCGGGTACCACACCATGGAAGATAGTATTTGACTGGCTGAGGTTCTTATCAACTAGCCCCATACGACGGAAAGTCTCATAATAGAGGATGTTGATACTGCTGCCTCCATCCATGAGTACCTTTGTGAACTTATAGCCTCCCACCTAAGGAGCCACTACTAAGGCCAGGTGGCCCGGGTTATCCACCCGGGGAGGGTGATCCTCCCTACTCCACACTATGGGCTGCTCCGACCACCGTAAGTAGCGTGGAACCGCCGGCTCAACAGCATTAACAGCCCTCTTGTGAAGCTTCTCGTCTCGTTTGCACAAACTAGTGGTGAACACGTGATACTGTCCACCGCTAAGTTGCTTCGGGCTGGTCTGATAACCCCCCTGTTGCTGTTGATGACCCTGACCAGACTGTTGATTGAAGCCCCCTTGACCGTTCTGAGGACCGGAATTTGACCCGCCACCCGGGCCATGAGAGCCGCCAGCGCCGGAGCCGCCTGCGCCTGGGCCGCCGCCCGGGCCATTGTAGTTTTTAAAGGCCTTCATGATAGCACAATCCTTCCACAGATGAGTCGCTGGCTTCTCTCTAGAGCCGTGTCTCGGACAAGGTTCATTCAACAGCTGCTCCAGAGAAGGTCCTGACCCGCCGCCTCGGGGAGGGGGCCTCCCCTTGCGTCGCTGGTTGTTGCCTTGGGTGTTGGCTACGAACTCCAGGCTGCCATCGGCCTTGCGCTTGCCTCCTCCTTGATTCCCCGGGTTAAACTGAGGGCCCTTTCCATTGCCGTTCTTCTTTCCCTTCCCTGTCCTTTCATCATCTGAAGGGGGATCCTTGGTACCATCGGAATCAGCGTATTTGACAAGAGCCGCCATTAGTGTACCCATATCCGTGCAGTCACGTTTAAGCCACCCAAGCTTCATCTTTAGGGGCACAAAACGACAGTTCTGTTCTAACATCAAGACTGCAGAGCCGGCGTCCATCTTATCTGATGAATGTATGATCTCCTTGACCCGGCGAACCCAATGGGTCGTGGACTCACCCTCCTCCTGCTTACAGTTAGTCAAATCCACAATTGACATAGAATGCCTACAGGTATCCTTGAAGTTTTGAATGAACCGGGCCTTCAGCTCAGTCCAAGACCCAATGGAGTTCGGTGGCAGCCCTTTTAACCACGTGCGGGCAGTTCCATCTAACATCATGGTGAAATATTTGGCCATGGCCGCCTCGCTGACCTCTAGCAGTTCCATAGCCATCTCATAACTCTCAATCCAGGCCGCAGGCTGTAAGTCAGCTGTATAGTTAGGCACCTTCCTAGGGCCCTTGAAATCCTTAGGTAAACGTTCATTACGGATGGCCGGCACCAAACAAGGGACACCCCCGGTCCTGGTAGAAATACCCACATCAACGGACGCCGTTGGATAAGCCGGGGGGGTCTGATAAGCCGTCAATTGCGGCACCTGCTCCGCCTCTTGCCGTGCTTGGTCTGCGGCGTAGAAGGTTCCAACATGAGCCGGGCCATGGCGTCGGACATTACTTGAGCCGGTCGCCGAGACCATGTGCCGGCTGTAGCTCGGGCTCTGGCCTGGGCGAGGAGTTGAGTGGATCCTGTCCCGGCTGTAGGAGTACGCCTCTTGCTGCGCTAGGGCCGTCTGCAGGAGTTCCCTGACCCGGCGGGTTTCCACGGCTGCCGGAGAGTTGTCGTCAACGGGAAGAGCCGCCAGTCGTGCTGCCGCTGCTACCATGTTCTCCAGCGGGTTATCGTAATGACCCGGGGGTATTGGCACATACTGAGGCGGGGCAGGGGGCGCCTGGGGAGGCCCCATTACTAGTGGCTGAATAAGGGGTCCCGACCCGGGCGCAATGACCCCTGGTGGGTTACTGGATCCCGCACCCGGCGTGTTGAATAGATTGCGCGGATCGTAAACCGGCGGGAGTCGAGACTGGGCCTTCTGATGCCTCCTTCTCATGACCTCGTTGGCCGCGTTCTGATCCATCGTGAGTTGGAAGGACTGCGCCTGAATCAACTGAGTCCGGGCGTCGAGAGCCGCCCGCTCCGCCGCCAGCCTGATCCCTTCTGCTGCAAGATCCTCTTTTGCTTTCATCAGATCCAATTTTAACTGTGCCACCTCCGCGTCATGCTGGGCTTGATCTGCCGGGTCAACCGTGGCAGTTAACAGGGCCGTCATCTTATCTGTGAGATCCATCAGCACCTGAGCCGGGGAAGGCTCCGGATTTTCTGATCCGGTAGCGGGGTTCTGAACAGGCTGCGCACCAGCCATAAAAACTCCGACCTGACTTGGCGGCTCAAAAAGGTCCGGAATACTGTTGCCATCGGAATAACTCATGAGCCTGCCATCTTTAAGTTGGTACAACGAGTTTGACTCATCAGCGGCCGACTCGCCGTCAGAGCCGGCGGCCGCCTCATCCCCAGACCCAGATGGATCGGAGGGCCTTTCATGGATGCATCCCGCAAAAGCACGTTTTAAGGCAGGCCGGGCCCGGGCGGATCGGGCGCGCTGAGCCGTTTCGATGAGATCGGCGCAGAGACCCGGCTCGGGGCCCGGCTCACCAACCTTGCCAATGAAGACATGAATTCCGCCAAAGGGGACCCGGTACCCGTACTCCACTGAGCCGGCGTCGGGGCCCCAGTCCGCGTCGTCGATGTAGAGCCTGCCGCGACGACTCTTGGTCATCCGGCCCACAGCGTATCCCTTGAGCCCTTCGAAGCTGCCCTTCAAGAACTCAAATCCACCGTGCGCTGGCCCCACGGTGGGCGCCAACTGTCGTGGAATTGTCACGGCAAATGTCCTTGGGCTAGGACTTAGTCGTGGAGCCATCGCAACTAGGAAGCTTGAAGGGGTTATGCGGGACAAGGAACACGAGGGTTTATACTGGTTCGGCCCCTTACGGTGAAGGTAAAAGCCTACGTCCAGTTCGAGGTGTTATTGATTAGGGTTACGATCGCCGGGGAGCTAAACCGCTATCCCGGCTCTCGGAGAGATTGTTGTCACCCCCAAACCGCTGCCGGGTCGTCCCTTTATATAGGGAGGCTGACGCCCAGCAGCCTTTAGAGTCTCGGCCGGCTCATAAGAGTGTCCGGCTCGGGCTCTAAAACAATACTTGCCTTACACTACAAGTCTACTATAACAATGATTGTAACTACGGGCTTTAAGCCATATCCGGGTCTCAGCCCATCTCTGGCCCATTATCCTGAAACTTAGCTCCGGGCTTCTGGTAATGATCCTTGGAGTAACCCGGCCCTCCTGGCGGGTGACCCCCAGGTCTATATCCTCAACACCCTGGCTCTTCAGAAAATTTATAAGGCCTTTGGGCCTTCAAGCACTCCAAGCATTTGGGCCGCCTTCCCCGGCCGGCTACCCCTAAAGCCGACTCCCGGAAGGCGGCCCAGCCTCGCCGACTCCAAGAAGCCGGCCAAGAAGGACGCCGACTCCTAGAAGCCGGCCACGACCACAACCACTCCTACATAATGACGACCTGACGGGGCATGGCCACAGTGCGGCCCACAACCCCCGAAGCCCGAGGCGGGCATGGCTACAGGAGGCCGTACGGGAGGGATGTCTCCCGTGCGGCCCGACACTGTAGCCACATTAGCCTCGACGTCATCCACGACCCACTCCCGCACGGCCCAAGGACCGCGGGCCCCTTCAGCCAGAGAGAGGCGTGAAGGTGGCCCGGCTTTTCCTAGTCGGCCGGGAGCATAGCCGGCCTCCAGAAGCCGGCTACTCCCTTCCTCGAAACAGGAGCCCTATTAAGGGGACAAGACGAGGTGAGGCTTCAGTGATAGCCCCCGAGGCGGCCCACTGTAGCCACGCTCACCTCTACAAAGCCCTCATCATCAGAGGCGCGGCTACAGTAAGCAGCCGCCGACAAAACCCTAGGCGGTGGGACCGGCCTGTCGACCAAGTAGCCGGCAGCCGGCGGGACCCAGCAGCCGGCGGAGAAGCCGGCGAGCGTAGACACTGACGGCTGGGACCAGATCCCAGTCGGATTACCATTGTACCCCCGGGGGTAGGCCTATATAAACCCCCCAGAGCACCCATGCAAAGGGTTCGCTTCTGGGTTGGCACCTCTGCATGATTGGCTTCCAAGCATAGCACGCACACACACACATAGATAGAGAGAAGCAAGAGCTAGCCTTGTTCTTCTTCTCCCTTGATCCCAACAGCTCTAGGAGCGATTGTAGCCACCCTTCATCGATCTAGTGATCATGCGGAGACCCCGCAGAGCAGGACTAGGGGTGTTATCTCCTCGGAGAGCCCCGAACCTGGGTAAGATTCGCCGGCGTGCATGTCTTCGCCTCATCCCGTTTCCAGGCACCGCCGATGTTTTATTGGCTCCCACAATGATAAGCCATCCCTTGGCATATGTCGCACCAACCACCCGACACCACACCATTGCGCCCAGGAACCTGTTGAATGTTGAAGCCATGTGGCACAAAGGGGAGTGGGTCGATCGGGATGTTGGCCATCGGCGTCGCCGAAGAATGCGAGATCACCGACAAAGTGAGGCGCAAAGCACTAGAAGCAGAGCTTGTGCACAGAGGTGAGACAGAGGAACAGAGCGGAGAAGTTGAGGAGGCAAGGGGACGACGAGGCTGGAAATTAGGAAAAGATCCCAAACAAAGCTCACTAAAAGAGGAAACGAGCGGAGGTTCGCGGGCTGGGCCAACTGACTGGAACCAGTCATGGACCGCATCTAGGTCCTAGGCCTCGGGCGATGGGCTGGGGAAAGTGTCAAACCGGAGGTAAGGAAAAAGCACAGGTAGGCGAAAGGCATTACACTCCTTAGCAAAATGGCCCAACTTGCCACATGCGTAGCACTGAAAAGAGGAATTTGAGTGAGCCAGATTCCCGCCCGACGAACCCGCAGCGAGATCCTCGCCCGAGGAGTGAATATTGGGCAATGAGTGCACATTATTGCCCGAGGCCACATTACTGCTGACGGTCGAAAACTTCGCTAACCGAGCAAAAACCGACTGCCGTGGTTGATCGCCGGAAAAACTACTGGCGGCGTAGCGTGGGCGTGATCCAGACCTGACCAAAGTCCAAGAAGCTTCTTCCTCGCGATAAAAAAGTTGTTCTTCACGTAACCAGTTCGGACCTCCAAAACCCCAAAGATTGAACACTAACTCAAAATCCTTCTCAACCACCCGCCCCTGATTATAAATTTCAAAACCCACTGCTTTGGAGGCAACCGAAAACTTGAATGATCTGTCCTTGAGATGTAGCACACGAAACCCCTGTGGATAACCGCCAAAACAAGATAGCAACGTGACACTGACTGTGTGACAATCCAACCGAAATCAAGCACGGCAAAAGGAAACCACCAAAGTGAATTCACGTTGACGAAAACCAGGGGAAAACACCACCAGATGACCAAACTTTTGTCTCATAGAGAGCTGAAAATCTTTACCTCGAGCAAAGTTGAGAGAGGGAGGATCCATGGCCACGCAAGGGCCAAAAACTTCCCACAAAGGGCCCAGAGACAGCCAGGTGGACGGATGGATGGTGGCCGCCGGCGCCGGAGTGGCAGCCGGCGGGAGGAGGGGTGGCCGCCGGGGCCGGAGTGGCCACCGGCGGGGAGCGCCTAGAGAGAGCCTAGAGAGAGCCACCAAAGTGCCTTTCGGCTAGGAGACGTTGGCCAGCTTGCTCAATTTGATACATTTTTTATTCTTTAAAAGAACAAATTACTCCGGCTTGCAATGTTATTTATGCAGGAGCAATTGTTCATCGCAAAAGCTATGGCCGTGTCATGGATGTATAGTTCGCACCACCATTATAAGGTGCTAGTATCATACCACGCCATCAAGCTCGATGAACATATGTGCAAGCCGCCATTCTGCAGACTGGTTTACATCAATATGATGTGGTTAACTCGCCCGTCCGCGCCGGTTTATAACGCCGCGGTTGACTCATCTGTCTGTGCCGCCTCTGAAGCCGCGGTCGTCTTTGTCGTCCGTTTCTCGCGGCCTGCTCTACATCAACATACTGGGCCGCACCTGTCCGCATGAGCTATTTATTGAGTATGAGCAAGTCATAGCTTGGGTAGCCCGGTTTTCTTTCAACAAAATGGAGGCAAATTATCATATACTATCAACCGCGTCTGCACTGGATGGCTCAATGGACATGCGCACAAGTCGTCGTCACTATAGTTTGGTTAAACTTCAAACAGCCAGTTGGAAGGAACCATTGGCCGAGTTGCTGACATGGCTCAAACGGGATCATTTATAACCCGCCGCAGTCACCTCAACCTTCTATGGATACACATCGTGCTATCGACACCAATGATATACAAGTTATGCCGGTTTATATCACGGTCAAATATGGAGAATCTCAAGTCAACTACTCGAGTCACCTTGAGACTCGGAGGGCTACAGTAATATGACTCAACAAATGTTGCCGGTTTTCAGTGAAGTCAAGAACCCCAGGACGTTGGAGGGAAAAATAACCCGGTCCCGGAGGCTACTACCATATGGATGAAAATTTAAAGGCCGTCAGAAAATTTCCGGTTCAAAATGAAGAATGCCGGTTTGCAATCCGGTTCAAGGGAAATCTGTTCTCCCACAAAGCTCTGAAGCTTTCAAATCCGGTTTAAGAATTTCCAGTTCAAAAAGGAATTAACTTCTTGCAAGTTCGAGTTGAAAGGCTGTCAGAAATTTCCGGCTGAAAATGAAGATTCCGGTTTCCAATCCGGTTTACGGGAAATCTGTTCTCCCACAAAGATTTGAAGCTCTCAATATCCGGTTCAAAATCCCGGTTCAAGAAGGATTTATCTCTTGCAAAAAGTTAAAGGGTGCCAAAGAGGACCTGCTGCCATGATGCACGGTTCAAACATGGGTATCATGCCTTATTGGCTTATCATATTATTGATCACTTGGGGGCTTGGTCGTATCCGAACCATAGCTACACCTCTTGATCGGCGTAATGCCACAGCATCACTTGGGGGCTTGGCCGTATCCGAACCATAGCTACGCCTCTTGATCGGCGTAATGCCACAACATCACTTGGGAGCTTGGTCGTATCTGAATCATAGCTACGCCTCTTGATCGGTGTAATGCCACAGCATCACTTGGGAGCTTGGTCGAACCCAAACCATAGCTACACCTCTTGATCGGCGTAATGCCACAGCATCACTTGGGGGCTTGGTCGAACCCGAACCATAGCAACACCTCTTGATCAGCGTAATGCCACAGCATCACTTGGGGGCTAGGTCGAACCCGAACCATAGCTACACCTCTTGATCAAATATGGGGCCTGGCAGCCTGTGAAAAGCCTCGACTACAACGGTTTTATTTGCCTTTTACTAAGTTTCTCTTTCTTTTGATAAGATTTGTGATGTTTTCAAACCGGTGTTTATCAACCCGGTTAGGTTGTCAACTACAAGTTGTTAGTATATGATCAGTCATAATCCGGAGATTATCAACCCAGTCTGGTTTTGACTACAAGTCGCCAGTATTATATATGGTTAATCCGGTGTTTATCACAACCCGGTACGGTTTTATCATAAACCGGCGCAATATGGAAGGAGTTATCAGTACTCAAGATTGGGGTTATCAGCTTTTACTACAATAAAGTTGGCCAACCAATGATGTGATTTAATGTCACAGGTATGATATATTTCATATTTGATTCTTCTTAAGTGCAGCCTTGGTTATCAACCCAGGTTACATGTTGGGCATTATGACCCGTCCGGCGGTAAACCGCCAGGACACTTTAAACTTGTTGTATGCAGAAACAGGTTGAATAAAGCGTGATTATAAATCACCGGCGTTTATTAACCCGGCCTGGCTTTCGACTATAAGTCGCCAGCATGATGATAAATTATCCGGTGTTTATGAAACCGGCCTGGCTTTAAGACGTTAGTCGCCAGTATATGATGAGAAATTATCCGGTGTTTGTTATCCCGGCCTGGCTTTGGACTATAAGTCGCCAGTATATATTTGGATTGCGCCATTGGAATCATGCGCTCATAAATCATTGGGTTATACTATTCAAATAGCCAAACTTGGCTGAATTTTCATTATGATATTGAATGAATAAGGTTTTCATTCCGGATTATATTATCTTGAATAGCCAACATGGCTGGATTTTTATTATGGTTATTAGTAACCGGTATTATTGAGGTTTTCAAAGTCGCTTTAGCGCAATGGCTATTATTTTATCAAAGGATATGATTTATTCTACAATGGAAGGAATAGTCCCGAGTCGCTGCAGGCTTACGACCCGGCACTTGGGGGCTACATTATTCTAATTGAGATTACATGCAAGTCTCGTGTCGCTGCAAGCAAGCACCATGACACTTGGGGGCTAATGCAAAGTCATTTTTTATTGGCCTTATTGAAGACCCGACTCATCACATCATAATGAGCCGGCCCTTGGGGGCTACCAATTGCTCCTGTCAAACATTCAAGGTATACAAGCCTTAATCCATTATATTAAAGGGTTCATTGCTCAGTTGGTAAAGCACAAAGCTCTTAATCTTGTGGACGTGGGTTCAAGCCCTACGATGGAAGCTACATTATAAGATGTTATTTTCATTGAAGTATATATCAAGTCCCGGTTCAGTATTATCTTACTAAGCCGGCCCTTGGGGGCTATACCAATTGAAGTTTTTATCAGCAATTACAAGTCCCAGGTGGCTGCAAGCATGACAACCCGGTACTTGGGGGCTACATATATGGAGTATTCAGTTTATATGATTGAGATGAACAAACCGGATTTCTTCAAGGTTGAAAATGCTTATTGGAGCAAGTCTTAAGTTATCACTATGTTCTCCTCTTAAGACTTGGGGGCTACAGGTATTATGCATATAAAGGAGGAATGTCTTGAGTTTATCAGTTTTGAGCAAATCAGGAAGATCAATTACATGACCCGGTGTCGACAACAATTATGACCAAGTGCCATCAATATTTATAAACCGGCAATTTTGACAATGATAAACCGGCAAGTTCTACATTTTCAAACCGGCGGATATCAATTGAATATTTGAAGACCAATATTGTTGTCAAGTCAGAGCATTGAAGGCCGATTCAAATGGATTCTTTATTTACAATATTTATTATACAAGTAAATTGATTATGAAGCTGGTCTATTGACCCGTATTTTCTAGAAGGAGGAAATTACAAGGACTTAAGGATGATCAGGTGCCGGTCTACAAGAATTCTTAACCCGGAGCACAACTTGTCAAATTTGTTCTTGTGTTTGTTTTACAGGATCAGTTTAACATGGATAAATCCAAATTAAACTAGGGGCTAATGTCGGGGATATACCCCGCGGCGTAAACCGGCCGGAAGTATAACCCGGCCGGACTTGGCGGTTTACTTGAGACCCGGCTGAGACTTAACGATTCACTGGCGACCCGTTTGGACCTGGCAGTTTATGATACATTGGTAATCCGGCAGGCGGATCAGAGGAGCGACAAGACCCGGTGGCCCAACGGGCAGTTCATGAAGGCCGATTCATACTATGGTGGGCCGGTTTACAAGGAAAGGCGTGAGGAATATTTGTCTTACAAGGAGTTAAGACCTGGACTTGTATCCGGTTTGTATTAGAGATAGACTAGTCCTAATCCTAATAGGACTCCACATGTAACCCGCCCCTTCAACATATATAAGGAGGGGCAGGGCTCCCCAAAGAGGGACAGGCAACAATCAATAATCTCTAGGGCTAGACACAATTGGAGGAGAGCCGGTTTACGGCGACTCCCTCATGAGCGTAATGAGATCTAGCCTCAAACAGCATGTAGGGTTATTACTGGATGATGTTTCCCGGGGCCTGAAGCTGTCTAAATCCTCGTCTATTGTTGCGTCTCTCGATTCTGCTCAACCCCTCTCAAGCTACTACATAGATGCGCTGGCCTCACGACTAAGTCCTCACCCTAGGACATCTGCCGTGACAATTCCACGACATTAACCATGGGCTACATATTTACTGTAGTTAACATGGGCCTCCTACGGGACGTAGAAACAATAGGACTTCTAAGGGCTGTAGAAATAATGGGCCTTCTATGGGGTGTAGAAACAATGGGCCTTATACGGGCCGTAGATACAATGGGCCTTCTACGGGCCGTATCATCAATGGGCCTTCTACGGGCCGTATGATCGGTTGGCCAAACATGGGCCAATAACAGACCACATTATGGCCGTAAATGGGCTAGAGTTGCAATCGTCCGTTCATGGGCCGCCCATAATGGGCCGTCGTTAATCGGCCGTATTCGATGACGCTATGAAAATGGCCCAACGTATTAATGGGCCACAAACGGGCCGACTGTAACCATGGGCTGAATTTGGCCCACAAGCAGAAAATGACAGTAACGGGCCGAAAGTAAACGAATGATGGAAATGAGCCCAAGAATAAATGGGCCCTGAGAAGGCCGAAAGATAACATGGGCTGGAAACGGCCCAACGGAATAATGGGCCGTTAATGGGTATAAAGTGATACACTGTTCATTACGGGCCAGTTTTACCACGGGCCGTTAATGGGCCGAGGGTTACTAAGGGCCTCATATGGGCTGAAAGACGTCATGGGCCATACATGGGATGGAAGTTAAAACGGGCTGGAATTATATTGGACGGCCCAGATGGCGCTGCTGGGCCTAATTCGGATAGGCCGTAAACGGCCCCTGGGTTAGCGGGCTGTAAATGGGCTATATGCGAACAGGTCGTTAACAGGCTTGCCGTGGGCCGGCCCGCCACCTTTTGACCAAGTCAAATGGGCCAGCCTTTTCATAGGAATGGGTCTCTGTTGGGTCGTGCCACGTGTCGACGTATCATAGGAACATTGGGTCCAATGAGTGGATGACATCTGTCCCAACGGCGAGCCGACACGTGTTCCCTTCAGCCAATGATGATTTTACACGTGGAAAATCCCCATTGGTCGGGGCTATTAACGGGTTATCAGATCCAAAACCGGACCCGATAGCTTAATGGCGTTCCGTTACAGTGGATGCCACGTGTCGGTCACCCTTGAAGAAAGCACTTCTATGACGCGTGATTTATCGTCATGGAAGTGGACACTTCCGTGATGATAATTTTGGTAATGTCATGGAACACTTCTACGACAGGACAGGTATGACTATCTTGATTCTGTCATAAATTTGTCATGGATGTAAATGCATGACAGAAAACATGACCTACTGTGACAAACACGTATCTTCACGGAAGTGTATTTTTTTGTAGTGTAGGGAAAAGAAAGATAACTTGGCCGCCTAGGCCAAAGGAGCAGCAGCCGGATCGGAGAGGCCGGCGAAGGCAGAGGCTTTGGGTGGTGGAGCGGCCGCCTGGTGGGTCTTGGTCTGGTCAGCACCGGTAGCAGTCAACTCGCCGGCATCTCGCCCGTTCGTCGAGACCTGGTCGGGCTGAGTCCAGCCGTCGTCTTCCCCACCCGGCGCAGCGCCTTCGACGCCCTCGTCCTCATCCTCCTCCTCTTCACCTTCATCGCTGGAGGCGATCTCCTCCACCGAGTCTTTGCCGCCTTCTGGGTTCAGCCCGAACCAGTTGGGCGGCACTTCAGCACCCGCTTCGTCCAGCTCAGGGAGGAAGACGCTGGTGTCCGTGTACTCGGCGATCGCCATGACGCGATGACGAAGCTGAGGCGCCACAGCCTCCAACTCAGCGCCGGCTTCGGCACGAAGAGTGGCGAGCTGGTCCAAATTAAGCCCAGGGTACCACCCCTTGACGAACTCCAAAGCTCGGTGCGCACCTACCCGAGCGGAGTAGCCCTTCCACGCCTCGATGCGGCCGATGGCCGCCTCCAACCAACCGGAGGTCCGGCTGGCGGTGCGTAGAATAGGAGTGCCCGGCCAAAGGGCGGAGACCACTTGAGCTCCAGCACGCTGAAGACGGCGAAGAGCCCGATGCGCCGGCTGGAGACGAGCCTCGATGGCGACCATCTCCTCGGCAAGAGTTCGAGGGGCATTGGGCGCAACCGTCACGCCAGCCTGCCTCCGCTCATCGCGGAGGGCCTCTACGGCCTGGTTGGCAGCGACAGAGTAGCCGGGGAAATACTCTGCTCAGGAAAAGAAGAAAGAAATGAGAAGGCAGAGGCAGGCACACAGGACAAGTCGGCAGGCAGAACAAGGAAAGAGCAATGTACCATCAAGCAGATCCTCGATCTCGACGTAGCCGGCCTCCAGAGCATTGACTCTCAAACTCGGCATGGAGAGCCTCGTCCGAGTCCTTGAGCTTCTGTAGCTCCGCCTTATGGGTGTCCGCCTGGTCAGCCAGCTGCTTGGCCAGGCGGTCACGCTCCTGCTCCGCCTCGAGGCATGCCACCTCCTTGGTGCGTAGCGCGGTTTGAGCCTCACCGAGTTGCTGCTGCAAGGTGGCATTCGTGCCTATGAAGACAAAGAAGAAAAAAATTCAATGATCAGCAAACACAAGCAAAACGCCAGAAAGATCCGGCTCGACTGCTCAGCAGTCGACCCGAATCTCGAGGACTACACCCTGCGGGTGCGCTGGCGTGCCCCCGCGATGGATTGAACAAATCAACAAAGAAGCAAGAAAAGGTGGTTGCCAGAAGATCCGGCCCGACTGCTCGGCAGTCGGCCCGAATCTCGGGGACTACACCCAGTGGGTGCACTGTCGCGCCCCCGCGAGAAGCAAAAGGATAGAGTGCTTACTCCGGCTCGCAACCAGGTCCGCTTGTCCAGCTCCTTGATCTGGGCGTTGAAGGTGGCTGCACGGACGTTGTGGTAGTCCAACGATGAAGCAACAGAAAGAAAGGGGAGTCAGAACTCAGCACCCACTGAGAAGTTCCCGCCCGACTGCTCGGCAGTCGGACCGGAACTCGGGGGCTACACCCAGCGGGTGCGCTGGCGGGCCCCGCCAAAGATTCCAAAAATCATAAACAAGAAGCAAGTTGCATACCCGAACGGTGGCCCGCGTCTTCATGAACGCCATCATACATTGCTGAAGGGCGGTGGCTTCAGCCCTGAAGCCGTCCTGGACGTCTTGCGCCACCTTGATCAGGGTGCCCGTCCCGCCCCCATGCACCCACTCTGTCGACGCAGAGCTGGTGGCTTCGGCGTCAGGAACCGACGAGCTCGAGGCTCCAATCTCTTGGGGCCGTGGAGCCGAGGCCGCCTTTGCCGCGTGGCGGCGTGTCGGGGTCCCAATGGCGGCAGTCACCCCTACCACCAGCTTGCCACCGCCTTGAGACGCTGGCGGCGCGTTGGGCCGACTATCTGGGGCCTCGGCAGCCGGCGTCTGCTGGGGCGCCTGCGGCCTTGGGACGATGGCCTCTCCCCACTCCCTCTCCATGGCCGGCTGGTCGATGCCGGCCCCTCCTTTCGGCGCCATAACCTCCGTCGCTGGCGGCATGGAGCGAAGTGGACTGATCAACAGTGAGGCCTGGCTATCTGTGGCCGCCCCCACTTGCGCCCCGACGGCCGCATCCGCCTGGGTCTTCGCCGCCTTCTCCGCCCGGGCCTTCGCTAAGGCATCGGCCAGGGCCCTGGCCGCCGCGTCCGCCTCCTCCCGTGCTGCCCTGGCAGCGTCTGCCTTCGCCTGATCCGCCCTCTCCTTCTCCTCGCGCGCTTCCCGCGTGTTCCGCTCCGTCGCCGCCTGGAACTCGGCGCGCGAGTCCACGCGGCGGGTGTTGGTAGAGCTCTCCGGCCCTCCGATGATAGGGGGCAGAGGTCGACCACTCAAGAGAGAGCGGTGCCCTGATTCGCGAGAGTTGCAGAAATTCAGAAGAAGTCTACAAAGAACAAGAGAAAGCATGATGAGGAGTAAGCACTCACGCATGCACCATCGGCGGCTGCTTCGGGGCCCTCTGGAACCGGGCGGCCTTCGCGGCGGCCTCCTCTCGTCTGGTCGCCGCAGCCGAGCCCTTGGGTTTTTTCGGCCGGGCGCCATGCAGCTGCGTGCCGGCTCGGCGCTTCGGCGCGCTGCCCGGTACGGATGGCGCCGCCGAGGAGCTCGCCCTCGCCCTGTTGTCGGCCGGCTGCCGGCGTCGCCCGGCTTCCTCTGCGTCGTCGTCCAACCATGCCTCGAGGTCGCCTCCTCCGCCGGAGCCGCCTGCCCCGTCGCCACCACCCGTGGCATCGTCTTCCAAGGCAGCCGCCCCCAAGTCGGGGTCGTCCGCGTCGCTCACCGCTCGGTCCGGCAGGTACTCCTGGCCTTGCGCCAAGGTGTCGGCGGCCGGCTGGGTCGTGAGGAGCTGCGATGCGACCGACTGTTCAGTCGGCAAGCCAGAACTCGATAGAAGAAATAAAGATCAAAAAGAGAGAAGAATCGGGAACTTACGGTTGGAGGCGGATTAGCACGGGAGTATGGCTGCTTGCCGAACCGCCAGTCTGTCGCGAGCTTGAGGTTCGCGATCTCCATCACCATGTGGGACACCTCCGCGACCGGCATCTCATGGGTGGATAGTCGGCATGGGTCTGGTGACCACTCATTTGACAAATCATGTGAGGCTGGCCCTGGAGGGGGAGAACCCGGCGCGTCACAAAAGCCGTCAGCAAGTCGGCCGCCTAGAGGCCCTCCAGATCCGTCATCTCCTCGAGCCTGGCGACAGCGGTAGCGCCGGTTGCCGACAGGTGCTTCGGCTTGTATGTCCAGCTGGAGCGAGGTTCAGCCGGCGGGCCGGCATCGTAGGGCGGCATGTTGAGGAAGTCCACCGCCGGGTCGACGTTCTTCACATAGAAGTACGATTTCTACCACTGCTTGACAGACTGGATCAGAGTGATGGGTGGAAAGCGGTTGCCGGCTTCTGGGTGCCGCACGGCGACGAAGGCGCCGCACTCGGCCGACTCGTCCTTGGCGGCAACACCAAGCTTGGTGTAGAAACACTCCCCCCACAGCTCGAGTGTGGGAAGAATGCTGAGGTAGCCTTCGCACATCATGACGAAGGTCGACAGCAGCACCACCGTGTTGGGCGTGAGGTGGTGCTGCTGGAGGTTGTAGAACTCAAGGAAGGAACAAAAAACCGCTGACCGGCAAGCTGAATCCGCAGAGGAAATGCTTCCGGAACACGACGCGCTCGCCGTCCCTCGGCGCCAGCGTGATTTCTTTCGCTGGCAGGACGCGAGCCTCGACGTAGCCCGTGCCGGGCAGCCGCCTCATGTCGCTCAAGAAGTCGAGGTGTTCCTGCTGGACGTTGGAACCGTCCCAGGCACCAGAGTTCGCCTTGTCGCGTGCAATGAGTGTTGAAGGCTCAATGAGGACGCAACACGGTGGAGAAGGAGCGGATCCGTGGTGGGATAGCAGCGCCGCGGGAGAGAAGGGCTTGGCCACGGGAAGCCGCGACGGCACTCCGACGAGACTGTGGGGCGCGATGGCAGCGGAGTTCAAGAAGAAGAAGAGCAAGGAGAAGGAGGAGGTGGGCGCGCGTGCTAGCACTACAAAAAAAGACACATACGTGACATTTTGGGCCGAACGAAAAAAAATTCTGTCATACTTATGACACATCTATGACAATAATTGTGACAAAACCCGATATCATCATAGATGTGGTGGGCTCCTACTTCTGTGACAAAAAATCATGATAGAAAATGGGATTTTCGTCCTGGGTGGGCCGGAGACGCAGCTGCATAACATTCTTTGGGCCGTCCATGACGGAAAAAACCATGGTAGAACCGAGGGCGAGGAAATATTGAGGTGTTCCCGGTTACGGTGGGTGGTCGGGGCCGAGCGATGCGCGTTTCTCTCATACACGCACGCGCGTGGGTGCGAGGAGTTGGGCTCTAACTGAACCTGAGCGAGGCGTTGGGCTCTAACTGAACCCGAGCGATTGCACTGCAGGCTACGCGTTACTGAACCCGAGCGATCGAACGTTGGTTGTTAACTGAACCCGACCGAGCGATTCCTTTGCTACTGCTGCTAACTGAAGCCGATCGATGCTGCCTCTGGATGAACAGTGAGCGGTTCTAGGGGGTTTGGATGAACAGTTCCCGGTGGGGGTGGATGAACAGGACCCCGTGGTGTTGCCTCTAGATGAACAGGACCCCGATCGATCGAGCCGGTTGGGGCTGGATGAACAGGACCCCGTGGAGGGCTGGATGAACAGGACCACCCCGTGGAGGGCTGGATGAACAGTACAAGGTGGAGGGCTGGATGAACAGTAGCCCGTGGTGGGGTGCTTGAACAGGAGCCCGTGGAGAGGGCTGGTTGAACAGTAGTCGGTGGAGTAGCGCGCGGTGGAGGCTAGATGAACAGGAGCCCGTGGATGGACAATCGCAGGTGGAGGCTGGACGAGGTCGACGGTGGATGAACAGTAGCCCGTGGAGGCTGGAGGGGGTCGACGGTGGAGATGAACAGTATCCCATGGAGTCCCGTTTTGCGGTACGCCACACCCCTCCCGATCAACAGGACCCCCGTTTCGACCATAGCGCTCCAACACAAGTCCGTTTCCTCCGTTTTGCGGTACGCCACACCCCTCCCGATCAACAGGACACCCGTTTCGACCGTAGGAGGTCCGTTTCCTCCGTTTTGCAGTACGCCAGACCCCTCCCGATGAACAGGATCCCGTTTTGAACATGGCCGGTCGAACACAAGGCCGTTTCCTCCGTTCTACGGTACGCCAGGCCTCGTTTCCATCGGTTGTTCCGTCCAAGCCCTCCCGATGAACACGACGACGCATTCCGTTCCGACCCAGCTGGTTGGCTCCCCATGAACACGACAATGACTCATTTTCTCCGTTCCCAGCCATGTACACGAGCCCTGGCCGTATGTATGCGCGAGTAGCCGTCCGAGACCCTGCCCATATGTACGTACGTGGCCGTATTTCCTTTCTTGCACACTGGCCGCTGTACGTACGTGTACATGCTACGTGCGCGCTTCTACATCGACCGGTATGTACGTACACGTTCGCGACCAGAATGACAACGCTACGTACGCTTCGACCAGGTGGGTCCCGACTGTCAAGCACTTCCTTCCGTGCGATGATGTAGCTGGTGGGTCCCAGCAGTCTGGGGCGAATCATTTTTTTTGCCCGTACGCACTTCCTTACGTGCGAAGATGTAGCTGGTGGGTCCCAGTAGTCAGCGGGAAACGTTTTTTTCACGAAATACGGTGGCCCGTCCGGTGGGTCCCCGCTGTCAGGTGGAGGAATAATTATTTACCGCGCAATAAGGAGGCACTTCCTTGCTGCGGCCGTGGACCTAGCTGTCAGCCTCTCCACGTATAGTACTCTTTCGATGGAAGTCGGTTGTTGACCACATTGACCATGCTACGCCGAGAGCACCACGGCGGTGGACGACGGCGAGGCCTAGGAAGGGGACGACGCGGAGCCGGGGAAGACGCGGTAGTGGATAAACACGCAGAGAGGAGTACGAGGGTTCACTCTTTCGGCTGCAGTGTGAGGCTGCCGTCGCCGCGGAATAACAGGGGGTGTGGGTGTGTGGAGGGATGGCCTAACCAGCGGTGGGAGTAGTAGGGGGCGGTGAGGCTTCCGCGGCAGCACAGCCGGCCACGGGAGGCAGGAGGAAGCGGCACGACCGGCACTGCTTTGGGCGGCTGGAGCAAGAAGACCAGAGGTTGAGGAAGCACGACGGCCGTTGGATGGACATCATACGGTTACTGCAACTAGAATTGTTTATATTGACTAAGTTGACAAAGCCCTTGGTATGCGTCAACTTAGTAGGCCCACAGGTCAGCTTCCGAAACGGTGCACCCCAGATGTCAGGGGGAGGAATCATTTTTTGGGCGGGTGAAGCTAGAATATCCAAGATTGAAGAAGAAGCACGGCATCCGTTGGATGGACATCCAACGGCCACTGCTGCTAGAACCGTGTGTTGACTATAAGTTGACAAAGCCTTGCATACGCGTCAACTCTCTTTTTTTTAGGGGACGCGTCAACTTAGTAAGGCCACAAGTGTGTGGCAGAGAACTGATAGCCCATTTGAGATTTGTAAGAATGTGCAGCCAATTTTTGAATTCTAATGGAATTTACTACAGCCCATTTACAGTTTGTTAAAAGTACAGCCCATTCCAACCAGCCGTTCAAAACAGAATTCAATAAAATTTCCCACATTTTAATGGGATCCGAAATATTTTTATTCTGAAATTTCTAGTCAGATTAAATAGAACTTCAATATAAATTTATATTACGTAAAAATCCAACAAAACATTGCGCTCACAACAATTAATGAAATTAAAATTTCCAATATCCAAAAATAATATTTTATAAAGTAATTACGTGTTTGGTGCATTTTTTATAGTTACTACCCAGTTTTTATAATTACATTCCATTTATTATTTCTTACAGCCCATTTTCTTGTTAAGCCTAATGCATCCCTCCTAGGAAAGATTTGCAGCCCAGCGGGGCAGTAATAACAACTTGACCTTGCCTGGGTATTCCTAAAAAAGTATAGATGGGCTAGCCATTTTCAGCTTGAAAAAAATTAATGTCCGGGCTGGATATCTGGCCTGGACTAGACGTGCCACAGCCCGCCCAGTTAATAGCTGCAGCGATGTTTTCGTTGTTGTTCAGAGGAGAAAAATTAATATCTGGGCTAAACATTGCTCTAGAAAAACTCTGCAGTGCTCACACCTCAAAAACACAAATACTGCTCGAGCTGCTTGGTCCCAGCTGTCGGCCGCTTCTTGTGCAATTCTCTCGTTTATTGACTACATAGTTTGACAATGGTGTGGGACCGTGATGTCAGGAAACCATGAGGAAGCAAAAAAAATATAGTTTTATATACTAATAAGGAGGCACTTGCTATGGCCCTGGTGGGTCCCCACTGTCATCCTCTCCAAGTAAAGTCATCTCCTCATCCTCATGTCCGTTGACCATGTTGACAACGCGAGACGGTGGCGCCACGACGAGCGCAAAAACTCGATGGACGACGGAGAGGGCCTCGCAGGCCCTACGGATAGTCTGATACAGCGCCCGCTGCTCATTCCGGAAGCCAGGATCATAGGGCCACATGTCCGCGACGGCATTGTCGTTAGCTTGTTCACCGGTGCTCGTTGAGGAGACGGAGGTTGCAGCACAAGTCCTCCTGCGCTGGTAGCTCTTCCGACATTAGGGCGTCGAAGTGCGGCCGCGCCTGCTCTATGGTGAACACAGCATGAACCGGCTTGGACAGTGGCGCCGGCTCCTGGTCGGAAACTACGTTCATCGTCTGATTGTCATCGCTCAGCTCGGCGAGCTAGCTGGCGAGCCAGCATGTCCGGCTGCTAGACCGATCCGCAGCCAAGCACGAGTCTGACTGCCCCGGCCCACCTAGACCACCTCCCTCGCCCGCGCGCGCTTTCCGCCTGAAACGGTCAGCGCCGCCGGCCCCGCTTCCCGGTGCATGTGATTGCTCCGCCTTCAAACGACACAAGTGTCGTCCATCCGTCCTTCTGCTGCCCACATTAATGATACGCGGTTGCCGAGGCGGCTACTCCGGTGCCACACGTCCGTCCCTCCGCCGCCCACCATTGCTATATAAATTGCTGCGCTCGTCATAGCAGCAGTCATCCGCATGCATTCCTATTCTCCTGTCCACACCACTACTGCCCACCATGGCTTCCTCGCGCTCCAGCGCTCTTCGGGACGGGCGGACGACGGACCACAAGGAGATGGCAGCCATTGCTGCCGACTGGCTGGCTGGCAGGCAGCCAGAGGACGACGACGTCCCAATGGAGAACATGGTAGTCGATGATCCGGCGCCAACCCCCTCCTCCACGCCATCCTCGCTGGTGCATTGCACCATGACCATCGGCGAGGCCCATGCCCAATATATGGACACGGTGAGGCAGAAGCGTGAAGAGCAGTTCTGGGAGGCGCAGGCCGACGACGCCGACAACCACCATCTCCTCCAGGAGCACCTGCAGGCGGAGGAGCAGATTGCCACGGAGCGTGCGGAGCAGGAGGCGCTGCTCAACTCGTACCGCTCCGCCCGCGAGGGCCGCCTCGAGCGCTGGCGGTACCGCATGCGGGTGGTGGAAGCTGCAGCCGCCACCCAAAGAGGGCGATGAAGCGGGCGAGGCGTTGTTTGGCGAGACCGAGGACGAGGTAGAGGACAATGCCGGCTCCGACGAGTCCCCGCTCCGTTGGTGTCGACGAGGCCCTGCTCCGCCGAGGCCCCGCGGTGCCAACAACGAGGCAGAGGACACCGCCGGCTCCGCCGAGGCCCCACCTTGCCGGCAACGGGGCGGGTTTCCCCCGCTCCGCCGAGGCGCCGCCCGCCGGCAACGAGACAGGGGACATCGCCGGCTCCACCGAGGCCCCGCCCTGCTTCCAACGAGGCCGCGCCACACAGAAAACGACGAAGAGTAGAACATGGCAGGTCGCCGCCGCTCGTGTCCAAGTAAGCCACCGCTGCTACCCTCCGGTTGCTGGCACTGAGTTGTACATCATGGAGCAATTCTATTATTACAGGATGATTGAAGACCGCTCCGTGGTTGAGCAAGCTCATGAGATACAGTCATTTGCTAGAGAACTTGAGCACTTCAGTTGTATGCTACCGGACAAGTTTGTTGCCGGAGGTATCATCAGTAAGCTTCCTCCTTCGTGGATCTCATTGGCACTCTTGATGTGGAAGAAAAGGCGAGAGCAAAGGACACATGTGCTCGGGGAATTGAGGGAGGATCTAGTGCCAATCTGGTACAGAAGAAGAACTTCCAGCCCCACAAGTTCAAGAACAAGGGCAAGTTTGATGGTAAAGCAAAGTTTGATGGGAAGAACAAGGCTGTGCAACACATGAACTTCAAGAAGAAGAATGACATGAAGAAAGGTGTTTGTCATGTGGGGATCCTAATCATTGGGCTCCTAGTTTCCCTAATCGCTATGACAAGCTAGGCGGGTTGACCACTGACGGCCGGTTAGCTTCTTGGCGGTGACGTGGAGTCGGAGAGCTATGTTGGAGAAGGATGCTGCTTCTACTTAACTGCTGGTGCAGTTGGCTGACTGACACGTGGGCCCAATAGGCATCTGGGCCACATGTCAGTTACGCAACTGCACCTACAGTTAAGTCACTTAAGCTTATGTTCGGCTCAGCCGAACACAGGTGGGTAGCTTTGGTTAAATAATTATACCTCCAGCGCACCCCTTTTTAGTTGAAGAATGTATGAAATGTAATGAAATCCGGCATGTTATATGTCCGACCGTGTATGAATGAATTTATTTCGATTAGTTCGAATTCTTGTATCACTGGCATTGGATGAACATGCAAAACAATACGTACTAGCATTATTCCCAGGGTGATCACCTCGTTTGCAGCAGTTTCACATGTACTCCCTCCGGTCCTTTCTAGTCTGCATACAAGTTTTGTGTGTAGTCAAAGTATCTCTACTTTGACCAATCTTATAGAAAAAAAGTATGCACTTTCACAATGTGCGAAGTAAAAAGGAACAGAAGGAGTACAAAGAGTTTGAGCAGCTTTTTAGCGTTCCTGTACATTGCAATCAAACACACTGGCCTGGCAATTCATAGAGAACATTCAAAACAATCGATGATTATGCATCTCAGCTATTCACATGTCAGAGCCAATATTTACTTCACAACTAAAGAATAAAGAAAAAATGGATCGACGCTACTGACAGCAAAGGGCGTCCCATTCGAAAATATCAAACGCATGTCTTCTTGCTAAAATCAATGAGCAAAATTTGACAAGGTTTTCCCATTCCAGAATATCAAATGCCTACGATTGTGGAATGGGCAGGGTTTGCCATCAGTTCAGACATTGACATGGCACCTCGTGCTAAATAAACCAGCTGTTCTTTTTATGCAGTTCCACCAAAATCAACCAAATTCGCGCGTAGCTTGTACGATTTTGCCCTTATATGTTGCAACTCCTGGAATTTATCGGCACCTCCTTTCTTGTGGTGGAAATGAATGATTCGATGTATTCATGAACATTTTGTGCAGTTCCCATTGAAATCAAGTTAGTTCGGTCTTGTGGGGGGTAATGTAACCATCCTTCAACTGCTCCTTCTGATGAGAAGATAGACAGGGCTTCTTCATCCTGGCATAATCGGAACTAGCCACTTCACGTCCTCCATATCTTCTTCAGAGGAGGATGATCCTATTGTGCAAAGAAAAGAGGACAACTAAATGCTAGCATCCCTGTTTGCTTGAAAAAAAGGAAAGGAAATATTTAAAACAACACAGATGAAGCACTTCTCAAGGACAATACCACTTTTTGATGACAGTATCTAAACAGTAGCACAACACCAATAGTGATGACAAAGCTCAATCATATGGATGAAATCAGTGGGCGAGTACCAACCTTTGTCAGGAGGCTTATTGTGTAGAGCATACAAATGAAGCACTTCTCCCGAACCATCTATTGCTATCTACTATGGTGGCCATGCTTACTATATACTCCTCAATTAGTTTAATGTTTCCAACATCTTCTTGTGCAGTTCCACTAAAATATATGGTATCTTCAAAGAAGATCCCTGTTTGCACAAGTAGAGATAATTACGTATTACATTAAGAGTGGCATCAAATCAGTGGCAAAACAATTGCTCGTTTGAGCCATAGCAATAAATTAAGATGCAAAACTATATCATTACTTGTGTCATCACAGTTCCAGTGCTGCATTACAGCACTAGGAGTTGATTTTTGTGTTTCTTCCGCTTGTTCTTCCCCTTCATCACTTGGTTCAATAACAGACAAGCTTCGCCTTCAATGTAAGATTTGGCATGTCAATTAGGTTGCACAAGTATAGCACTAAACAATGACATTAATTTTCTGATGAAAGTGGCAAAATACAGGCCAACAGTTGTGAAATATCCCGATCTTACCTCAATGGGATATTGCGGTGCACATACAGATTGGAATTCTTGTCTCCATTTGTGCAGTTCACTAAAATCAAGCAACATTACCGTACAAGTAGCACAACATATGAAAGCACACTACAGAATCATGTGAAAAAGGCTAGTACTGACCTCTCATGACGTGGAATTCAAACAACTCACAAGAAGAAGATCTGAACCAAATTTGCCAACACGGATAGGAAGTAAGATCACCTCTTGTGGAGTTCCACTAAGATCAAGTAATCAAGCAACGTTGTCGGTGTGACATTTTGGTTGAACTGCACAAAACACTCTTAAAACAAAAGTGTTTCGTGCAGTGCAACAAAAGGTCACAATGGCAACGATGTGAAGTAGATAACCCTGTTTACACAGAGGTGCAAAGGAAACAACTAGTGGTCAATAACGGTGGATGACACAGAAGCCAACAAAAAGAAGCATCTACCTTATCTAAATGGGAAAGAAAGCAAGACAGTAGCATTTCTCAAACGGTGGCATTGATTAATATTAACAGAGAGATTGTATTAACAATAAAATTTGTTAAACATGTAATTTGCTTTTAACTGTGGCCTTGCATCAATTTTCCAGCGGCATTATTAGAGGGTGTTTGTTTACAGGGACATTTTGGTGGAGGGACTAAAAAAATCCGTGTCAATCCCATCTAAACCAAACATGAGGGACATTTAGGGATAAAAGTGGGCATTTGGGACTAAAGAAAGAAGACCCCGAGGGAGAGTCTTTTTGGGACTTTTTCCAACAGTTGCCCCTGCCACGCATCACACTTTGTCTCTATTAGTTCATTACTAGGGGTAACATGGTCTTTTAGCATGTCATTTAATAACCTCTAGTCCATGTTTAGTCCCTAGAACCAAGCAGGTAGGGACTAGGGAGTTTTTAACCAAACAGGGCCTTAGATTAACAACAGCTAAAGAGTTGCACGGGACAGTGGGCGCACCAGCACCATGTGCATCTACCGATGTACTGGTGTGATGCACAGTCTGTTGCAACAAAGAACAAACAACCAAGGTGCATATTTGTGTTGGTCCCAGTTTTGTTATCTTTAGACACCTTTCCCTATGTGAGCGCAGCAAATCTAGTCCTACTCAAACTCTACAGCCTTGTCCCCCGAAACAAAAGATTAGTTCGTTACAGATGTGCATACTGCGTTTGTCATTGTTTTCCCTTTTCGACCAACATAGGTCCTGGATAGCCAGTCTGTACTAGTACTTTCCCCACTTCCTTTCCTCTATGAACTACGTCCTAGGTTTATGCTATACAACTTTCCCCACTACTTTGCCTCATTCCTGTCCTCTTTGAACCACGTCTTAGATTCATGTGATACAACTTTCCCCACTACTTTCCCCCTTCCTTTCCTTTTTGAAACACGTCCTAGATTCATGCTATACAACTTTTCCCACTACTTTGCCCCATTCCTTTCCTCTTTGAACCACGTCTTAGATTCATGGTATACAACTTTCCCCACTACTTTCCTGTTTGATCCAACACCTAGATTCGAGTGCAGAAGCGGAAAAAGCCCACATGCAGCTAGATCAATGCATGTGGAATAAGTAAATTATACCTTAAGGTTCTTCGGGCGTGGTTCGGTGGGCGGCCGGAGGCCGTTCGACCCACACTATGTACGGCGACGAAGAAGAAGGGGTCGGAGGCCCTCCCGCGCTGCCGCTGGGTGAAAGTGAATAGCTGCGCCGGTAGTGGATTGCCTCCCTCGCCGACAGCGACAGCATTAAGCCTCCTTCCCTTCCCGGCGGACAGATCCTGCCGGCTCTTTGACCAGCAGTGAGGGGAGAGAGAGAGGCCAGTGAAGTCATGTTTAGATCTGGAGAGGGTGAGAGAGTGTGAAGAGAGCAACTACAAGCAGACCAGCAGCGTCGGGAACACTGTCCAACTGATCCCTATGTTCGCTCACGTACTATTTTAAGTGAATCCTTATTATAACATGCACACAATTTTGGGCACTTGTATTCGACCTAAGTCAGTGTGCCACCGTATCTCGTACGACTCCCTCCGTCTAGGTGTAATAAGTCACGTTAGAAGGTGCAATGGGACCAAGGTGCAAGCAGATTGGAGGAGAAGGAGAAACTTGACCGGTCATTCCTCCAATCAAAGCCCTGATTTCTGTCTCTAAACGCAACAATTAATCCAAACAACTACGAGATGCCATTTTAGCTACCATGCAGGGCCACGTATTAACTCGCATGCAAGCCGACTTTGTTTTCTTGACTGATCAACGCGTAGTTGCGCTCCATGCATTGGGTTTCCGGGGGAGATAACAAGGCAGAGTAAGGAGCATTTGGTTACATTGCTTAGGCTGGTCATAGTGGTGAGTAACTTGGACTAGTAACATGAATATGTTACTAGTCTATGTTACTACCACGCGAAGTTTGCCATCGGAAGCGAGCCGATCTGGCTCTCGTGAGCTACACTGCAAAAAAGACACATCCGTGACATTTTGGGCCAAACGAAAAAAAATTCTGTCATACTTATGACACTCCTATGACGATAATTGTGACGAAACCCGGAATCATCATAGATGTGGTGGGGTCCTACTTCTATGACAAAAAACCATGACAGAAAATGGGCTTTTCGTCCTGGGCGGGCCGGAGACACATCTGCATGACATTCTTTGGGCCGTCCATGACGGAAAAAACCGTGGTAGAAGCGAGGGCGAGGAAAATATCGGGGTGTTCCCGGTTACGGTGGGTGGTTGGGGCCGAGCGATTCGCGTTTCTCTCGTACACGCACGCGCGTGGGTGCGAGGCGTTTGGCTCTAACTGAACCCGAGCGATTGCATTGCAGGCTACGCATTACTGAACCCGAGCGATCGATCGATGGCTGTTAACTGAACCCGATCGAGCGATTCCTTCGCTACTGCAGCTAACTAAAGCCGATCGCTGCCTCTGGATGAACAGTGAGTGTTGCTGGGGGGTTTGGATGAACAGTTCCCGGTGGGGGTGGATGAACAGGACCCCGTGGTGTTGCCTCTGGATGAACAGGACCCCGATCGATTGAGCCGATTGGGGCTGGATGAACAGGACCCCGTGGAGGGAAGGATGAACAGGACCACCCCGTGGAGGGCAGGATGAACAGTAGACGGTGGAGGGCTGGATGAAAAGTAGCCCGTGGAGGGGTGGTTGAACAGGAGCCCGTGGAGAGGGCTGGTTGAACAGTAGCTGGTGGACTAGCGCACAGTGGAGGCTGGATGAACAAGAGCCCGTGGATGAACAGTCGCAGGTGGAGGCTGGAGGAGGTCGACGGTGGATGAACAGTAGACCGTGGAGGCTGGAGGGGTCGACTGTGGAGATGAACGGTATCCCGTGGAGTCCTGTTTTGCGGTACGCCACACCCCTCCCTATGAACAGGACCCCCCGTTTCGACCGTAGCGCTCCAACACAAGTCTGCTTCCTCCGTTTTGCGGTACGCCACACCCCTCCCGATCAACAGGACCCCTGTTTCGACCGTAGGAGGTCTGTTTCCTCCATTTTGCGGTACGCCGGACCCCTCCCGATGAATAGGATCCCGTTTCGAATGTGGCCGGTCGAACACAAGGCCGTTTCCTCCGTTCTGCGGTACGCCAGGCCTCGTTTCCATCGGCTGTTCTGTCCAAGCCCTCCCGATGAACACGACGACGCATTCTGTTCTGACCCATCCGGTTGGCTCCCCATTAACAGGACGATGACACTATTTCTCCGTTCCGACCCAGCCATGTACACGAGCCCTGGCCGTACGTATGTGCGAGTAGGCGTTCGAGACCCTGCCCGTATGTACGTACGTGGCCGTATTTTCTTTCTTGCACACTGGCCGGTGTACATACGTGTACATGCTACGTGCGCGCCTCTACTACGACATGTGTGCACCTCTACATCGACAAGTATGTACGTACACGTTCGTGACCAGAATGACAACGCTACGTACGCTTCGACCCGGTGGGTCCCGACTGGCAGGCACTTCCTTCCGTGCGAAGATGAAGCTGGTGGGTCGCAGCAGTCAGGGGGCGAATCTTTTTTTTGCCCACGCACTTCCTTGCATGCGAAGATGTATCTGGTGGGTCCCAGTAGTCAGGGGGAAACATTTTTTTCACGAAATACGGTGGCCCGTCCGGTGGGTCCCCGCTGTCAGGTGGAGGAATCATTATTTCGCGTGTAATAAGGAGGCACTTCCTTGCTGCGGCCGTGGACCCAGCTGTCAGTCTCTCCACGTACAGTCCATGTCCGATGGAAGTCGTTCCTTGAACACGTTGACCACGCCACGCCGAGAGCACCAGTGCGGTGGACGACGGCGAGGCCTAGGAAGGGGACAACACGGAGCCGGGGAAGACGCGGCAGTGGAAGCCCACGCGGAGAGGAGTACGAGGGTTCACTGGTTCGGCTGCGGTGTGAGGCTGTCGTCGCCGCAGGGCCTGGCCAGCTGTGGGAATAGTAGGGGGCGGTGAGGCCTCCGCGGCAACACAGCCGGCCACGGGAGGCAGGAGCATGCGGCACGACCGGCGCTACTTTGGGCGGCTGGAGGAACAAGACCAGAGGTTGAAGAAGCACTACGGCCGTTGGATGGACATCGTACGGTCACTGGAGCTAGAATCATTTATATTGACTAAGTTGACAAAGCCCTTGGTACGCGTCAACTTAATAGGCCCACAGGTCAGCTTCCGAAACGGTGCGCCCCAGATGTCAGGGGGAGGAATCATTTCTTAGGCGGGTGAAGCTAGAATATCCAGATTGAAGAAGAAGCACGGCATCCGTTGGATGGACATCCAACGGCCACTACTGCTAGAACCGTGTGTTGACTATAAGTTGACAAAGCCTTGCATACGCGTCAACTCTTTTTTAGGGGATACGTCAATTTAGTAAGGCCACAAGTGTGTGCCAGAGAACTTATAGCCCATTTGTGATTTGTAAGAATGTGCAGCCAATTTTTGAATTCTAATGGAATTTACTACAACCCATTTACAGTTTGTTAAAAGTACAGCCCATTTCAACCAACCGTTCAATACAGAATTCAATAAAATTTCCCACATTTTGATGGGATCCGAAATATTTTTATCCCGAAATTTCTAGTCAGATTAAATACAATTTTCAATATAAATTTTTATTACATAAAAATTCAACGAAACATTGCGCTCGCAACAATTAATGAAATTAAAATTTTCAATATCCAAAAATAATATTTTATAAAGTAATTACGTGTTTGGTGCATTTTTTATAGTTACTGCCTAGTTTTTATAATTACATCCCATTTATTATTTCTTAAAGCCCATTTTCTTGTTAAGCCTAATGCATCCATCCAAGGAAAGATTTGCAGCCCAGCGGGGCGGAGAATAACAACTTGACCTTGCCTGGGTATTCCTAAAAAAAGTATAGCTGGGCTAGCCATTTTCAGCTTGAAAAAAATTAATATCTGGGCTGGATATCTGGCCTGGGCTAGACGGGCCACAGCCCGCCCAGTTAATAACTGCAACGATGTTTTCGTTGTTGTTCAGAGGAGAAAAATTAATATCTGGGCTAAACATCGCTCAAGGAAAACTCTGAAGTGCTCACACCTCAAAAACACAAATACTGCTCGAACTGCGTGGTCGCAGCTGTCGGCCGCTTCTTGTGCAATTCTCTCGTTTATTGACTACATAGGTTGACAATGGTGTGGGACCGTGATGTCAGGAAACCAGGAGGAAGCAAAAAAAATTATAGTTTTATATACTAATAAGGAGGCACTTGCTGTCATCCTCTCCAAGTAAAGTCATCTCCTCATCCTCATGTCCGTTGACCATGTTGACAACGCGAGACGACGGTGCCACAGCGAGCACAACAACTTGAAGGACGACGAAGAGGGCCTCGCGGGCCCTACGGATGGTCTCATACAGCGCCCGCTGCTCATTCGAGAAGCCAGGATCATAGGGCCACATGTCCGCAACGGCATTGTCGTTCGCTTGTTCACCGATGCTTGTTGAGGAGATGGAGGTTGCAGCACAGGTCCTCCTGCGCTGGTAGCTCTTCCGCCATTAGGGCGTCGAAGTGCAGCCGCACCTGCTCTATGGTGAACACAGAATGAACCGGCTTGGACAGTGGCGCCGGCTCCTGGTCGGAAGCTACGTCCATCGTCTGATTGTCGTCGCTCAGGTCGGCGAGGTAGCTGGCGAGCCAGTATGTCCGGCTGCTGGAACGATCCGCTGCCAAGCACGAGTCTGACTGCCCTGGCCCACCCAGACCGCCTCCCTCGCCCGCGCGCGCTTTCCGCCCGAAATGGTCAGGGCCGCCCGCCCCGCTTCTCGGTGCATGCGATTGCTCCGCCTTCACACGACACAAGTGTCGTCCGTCCGTCCGTCCTTCTGCCACCCAAATTAATGATACGCGGTTGCCGAGGCGGCTACTCTGGCACCACACGTCCGTCCCTCTGCCGCCCACCATTGCTAAAAAACTGCTGCGCCGGCCATAGCCGCAGTCATCCGCATCCGTTTCTATTCTCCTGTCCACACCACTACTGCCCACCATGGCTTCCTCGTGCTCCGGCGCTCTTCGGGACAGGCGAACGATGGACCACAAGGAGATGGCAGCCATTGCTACCGACTGGCTGGCCAACAGGCATCCGGAGGACGACGACGTCCCAATGGAGAACATGGTAGTCGACGATCCGGCGCCAACCCCCTCCTCCGTGCCATCCTCGTCGGTGCATTGCACCATGACCATCGGCAAGGCCCATGCCCAATATATGAACACGGTGAGGCAGACACGTGAGGAGCAGTTCCGGGAGGCGCAGGCCGACGCCACCCACAACCACCATCTTCTCCAGGAGCACCTGCAGGCGGAGGAGCAGATCGCCGCGGAGCGGGCGGAGCAGGAGGCGCTGCTCGACTCGTACCGCTCCGACGAGTCCCCGCTCCGCTGGCATCGACGAGGCCCTGCTCCGCCGAGGCCCCGCGGCGCCAACAACGAGGCAGAGGACACCGCCAGCTCCGCCGAGGCCCCACCCTACCGGCAACGAGGGGGGATTTTCCCCCGCTCCGCCGAGGCGCCGCCCGCCGGCAACAAGATAGAGGACATCGCCCGCTCCGCCGAGGCCCCGCCCCACTGCCAATGAGGCCGCGCCACACAGAAAACGAGGAAGAGTAGAACATGGTAGGTCGCCGCCGCTCGGGTCCAAGTAAGGCCACCGCTGCTACCCTCCGGTTGCTCGCATTGAGCTATACATCATGGAGCAATTCTATGATTACAGGATGATTGAAGAGCGCTCCGTGGTTGAGCAAGCTCATGAGATACAGTCATTTGCTAGAGAACTTGAGCACTTCAGCTGTATGCTACCAGACAAGTTTGTTGCCGGAGGTATCATCACTAAGCTTCCTCCTTCGTGGATCTCATTGGCACTCTTGATGTGGAAGAAAAGGCGAGAGCAAAGGACACACGTGCTCGAGGAATTGAGGGAGGATCTAGTGCCAATCTGGTAAAGAAGAAGAACTTCTAGCCCCACAAGTTCGAGAACAAGGGAAAGTTTGATGGTAAAGCAAATTTTGATGGGAAGAACAAGGCTGTGCAACACACGAACTTCAAGAAGAAGAATGACAAGAAAAAAGGTGTTTGTCATGTGGGGATCCTGGTCATTGGGCTCCTAGTTACCCTAATCGCTATGACAAGCTAGGCGGGTTGACCACTGACGGCCGATTAGCTTCTTGGGGGCGACGTGGAGTCGGAGAGCTTTGTTGGAGAAGGACGCTGCTTCTACCTAACTGCTGGTGCAGTTGACTGACTGACACGTGGGGCCAATAGGCATGTGGGCCACATGTCAGTTACACAACTGCACCTGCGGTTAAGTCACTGAAGCTTCTGTTCGGCTCAGCCGGACACAGGTGGGTAGCTTCGGTTAATTAATTATACCTCCGGCGCACCCCTTTTTAGTTGAAGAATGTATGAAATGTAATGAAATCCGGCATGTTTATATGAAATCCAACCATGTATGAATGAATTTATTTCGATTAGTTCGAATTCTTGTATCACTGGCATTGGATGAACATGCAAAACAATACGTACTAGCATTATTCCCAGGGTGATCACCTCGTTTGCAGCAGTTTCACATGTACTCCCTCCGGTCCTTTCTAGTCTGCATACAAGTCTTGTGTGCAGTCAAAGTATCTCTACTTTGACCAATCTTATAGAAAAAAGTATGCACTTTCACAATGTGCGAAGTAAAAAGGAACAGAAGGAGTACAAAGAGTTTGAGCAGCTTTTTAGCATTCCTGTACATTGCAATCAAACACACTGGCCTGGCAATTCATAGAGAACATTCAAAACAATCGATGATTATGCATCTCAGCTATTCACATGTCAGAGCCAATATTTACTTCACAACTAAAGAATAAAGAAAAAATGGATCGACGCTACTGACAGCAAAGGGCGTCCCATTCGAAAATATCAAACGCATGTCTTCTTGCTAAAATCAATGAGCAAAATTTGACAAGGTTTTCCCATTCCAAAATATCAAATGCCTACGATTGTGGAATGGGCAGGGTTTGCCATAAGTTCGGACATTGACATGGCACCTCGTGCTAAATAAACCAGCTATTCTTTTTGTGCAGTTCCACCAAAATCAACCAAATTCGCGCGTAGCTTGCATGATTTCGCCCTTATATGTTGCAACGCCTTGAACTTAGTGGCACCTCCTTTCTTGTGGTGGAAATGAATGATTCAATGTATTCATGAACATTTTGTGCAGTTCCCATTGAAATCAAGCTGAGCACCCCTGTTTGCACAAATAAAAAAAACTGACTAGTATAAAGCAAACTTTACTATGAATTGACAGTTTAAACAGGCACCTACATGGTCCATGTAGAGCACACTTTTACAAAATGGAACTCACCGGAAAGAATCATAGAACAACATTGTACTCATGCATCACAGCAAGAAAATGGAGATTTGTCAATCCTTCTGAGATGAAGTTAGTTTGGTCTTGTGGTGGGTAATGTAACCATCCTTCAACTGCTCATTCTGATGAGAAGATAGACATGGCTTCTTCATCCTGGCATAATCGGAACTAGTCACTTCACGTACTCAATATTCTTCTTCAGAGGAGGATGATCCTGTTGTGCAAAGATAAGAGAATAACTAAATGCTAGCATCCCTGTTTCCTCGAAAAAAGGAAAGGAAATATTTAAAACAGCACAGATGAAGCACTTCTCAAGGACAGTACCACTTTTTGATGAAAGCATCTAAACAGTTGCACAACACCAATAGAGATGACAAAGCTCAATCATATGGATGAAATCAGTGGGCGAGTACCAACCTTTGTCGGGAGGCTTATTGTGTAGAGCATACATATGAAGCACTTCTCCAGAACCATCTGTTGCTATCTACTGTGGTGGCCATGCTTACTATATACTCCTCGATTAGATTAATGTTTCCAACATCTTCTTGCGTAGTTCCACTAAAATATATGGTATCTTAAAAGAAGATCCTATCACAGCCCTAGATTCATGACTGTAAATAGTTGCATCAATGAGCATGCATCATGTTTAAATTCAAAGGAAATTTGAATTGGGGATGACCAAGCCCTCGCACTAAATCAATTCAACTAGGTTCAAGTTTAAATCTTTTCAATAAACCCAGAATGCCCTTTAGAAAAGTTCATCATTTTTGATAAAGCTGAAAACCTCTGCCAAAAGTGATGCACATATTTTTAGGCCATTCTGGTTATTTGAATTAACTCATATTGTATTTGAATTGGGGCATTTAAATACAATAAATATTTTAAATGCTCCAACAATTTTGGATTTAGTTGAGGGCCTCTGGAATAATTCATTTAGTGCCCACAACTATTTTTAGAATTTTTAAAAGCAATTTGGTTTGAAAAACCAAATTAAAACAAAATTGCATAAATAGAAAACAGAACAAAACTAGAAGACAGAGCGGAGAAAGCACTTACCTGGCGCTTACCTGGCCTGGCCCAGCACGGCCCAGCCCACTGGCTTGGTGCCAGTCATCACCTACCTCTGCCAATAGGCAGAGGAGGGACCCCGCGACACCGCCGAGCTCGCCACGTCTCCTCCTGCTTGCCGCCGACCGCTTTGAGCTGGCTGGAGATACCACGTACCCCCTGGAACCCCCTCGCTCACCTCCTCGACCCATCCCCTTCCCTGGCTCTCTCCCAAACACACCTGAGTGCCGCCGTCACCACCGCTCGCCGTAGCCACGGCCACAGGCCCTCCCTCGCCTCGCCGACGTGTCCATGGCCTCCGCCTCGACGCCCTCGTCCTCCCCGTCGACCCACTCGATGCCAGACGCCTCAAAATGCTGTCCCCGACCTCTTCTTCATCGTCGGCCGCCGCGGATCCCCATCGTCGAATCGTCGCCGTCCGGCCTTCCCCGAGCCCGCTTCGACGCCTGTTGCAACCGCCGTGAGCCACCAAACCATTTCCCCCTCTCCGTTCTCGCTCTCGTGCGCCGTAGCCGCTGCACCTGGCTCGCCAACACGCGCCGCCGCCTGTGGCCGCCGCCGACGAGCCTCCGGCCACCTAGCGGGCTGGCCATTGTGCTCAACTTCCTTCCCGCGCCACGTAGAGCACGTAGGTGCCCCGCACGAGCCTCCCCGGCCACCGTAGCGTCGACCCCGAGCTCACCCGAGCTCTGGCGACCGCCAAGGACGACGCCAGCGACAACCCCGGCCACCCCGGGCCCAACCGCCACCACCACTCGATGCGCGAGTTCGTCCGCATCACGTAGATGCCCTCCGCCGGCCATTTGGTCACCGGAGGAGGAATCCCGCACCTCGCCGCCGCGTCTGGCCTCGCCGGCGTCGAGTCGCCGGTGGATTAGCCCCGGTTGACCAGGGATTTGACCCCCCAGGGTCACTGACGTGTGGGCCATGCCCCTGTTTATTTTAGGTGTTAGCTTAGTTAGCGCAAATTAACTTAGTTAATTGGTTGACTCACTGACATGTGGGCCCAGGCCCTAATTAACCTAGATTAGTGCTAACGTAACACTAACTAACTCTGTTAGTTAGTTGTTACACTGACATGTGGGTCCCAGCCGTCAGGTTTGACCTAGGCTGGCGCCTTTGACCTGTTGACGTCACCACGATGTCATGCTGACGCAGTTAACCTTTTTCTGGATTTATTCTTATATAGGAAATTCCAGAAAATCCTATAAACTTCTAAAAATCAAAGAAAATAATCTATAGCTTAGAATGAAAAGATTTATATATGAAAAATGATCAGAAAAATCCAATCTATCCATCTGTACTGGTTTCATGCATGTTAGAGCAACCTAACCTTGCTGTTTAGATGAAACAAGATAATGCACTTATATGACTCTACAAAATGGGTCTGCATTTGAATCTTTGGTTCAAATGGACTCATCTCAATCTGTTCTAGCTTGCATTAGCCCAAAACACATTCATATTGCCATGTCATGATCATGCATCATATTGTGCATTGCATTGATTGTATTTCTTCTCTGTTGCCGGTATTTGTCCCCTCTCAGTAGACAATGTTCCGACGTTGTGATCGTTGACACTAATGAAGACTCAATGCTATCTTCAGAAGTGCCAGGCAAGCAAAACCCCCTTGTTCGTTCCGATACAAACCCACTCTCTCGCTTCTGCTCTCTTTTACTGCATTAGGAAAACAATGATTCAACTGTTACATGCTGCGGTAGTTGAACCCCTTTTCTCTGTATGACCTGTCATTGCCACAGTAATAGATGAAACCCACTAGCTTGAGTAGGAGTTGTTTGAGCCCTATTGTGCCTAATCATTCATGCTTGTTTGTCATGCCTGCTATTGCTTAGAGTTGTGTCAGGTCTGATTCATCGGGGATGGATTGGAATGTGGTGAACATGTCCTACTGTTGAGAGCTAAGTGTGTGAACACGATTTGGTAAAGGTAGCGGTGAGAGGCCATGTATGAGTACATGGTGGGTTGTCTCATTGAAACCGTCCTCAGGAACTGAGTTCTGTGTTTGTGATTCATGAACTGTTACTACCACACATTGGGTTCCGGTAACTCGGCCCCTCTCGACTTATTAATCAACCTGATCTCTGTCCAGCTGTTGCAACTAGTTTCTGGTGTTTGTAGGTTGTGTTAGTAGTCTACCAAGTGGTACCCGATACAGGTGGGCTTGGGACAGACTAGGCACCATGGCACGGTGTACCAAGCGTAGATCCATCCGTCGAGGTGGGCTTGGGAACCCTGCACGCATCGTTTGGGGCCGTGAGCGACACCCCGGCCAGATCTCCTTGCGGATGGAACCCGAATAGGCGATAAACCTGGACGAGAGACTTGTGTGGTTAGTCAGGTCATGGCCGACTCCCTCGCCAGACTTCCGCTTGAAGGTTGCCGAGATACACGACGTGTACATGGTGGTAAGTGGCGAGAGCGTGTGTGAAGAAGTACACCCCTGCAGGGTTAACATCATCTATTCAAATAGCCGTGTCCGCGGAAAAGGACTTCTGGGTTGCCTATACAGTTCATAGACAAGTGAAAGTGGATACTCTAAAATGCGCAAGATAAGCGTGAGTGCTATGGATGGCGTTCTCGTAGGGAGACGGGAGCAGATCCATAGTGGTGTATTGATATGGTGAATATGTGGACTCGTGTGCGCCACCTCAAAAGAGTTGCTTGCAGTCGTAGTTCAGGTTAGCCACTGAGTCAAAGTTGGCTTGCTGTAGTTAAACTCCACTACCCCCTTTGTTGATACCGATGCATATGTAGTTAGTTCTGATGTAAGTCTTGCTGGGTACATTTGTACTCACGTTTGCCTATTTTATGTTTTGCAGAGAGACGTCAGTCTCGCTAGTAGTGCTGTGTGGACTTCGACGTTTAGCTTGATACCTCAGCTACGATCTTGTGCCCTCAGCAGGATCTGGTAGATAGTCAGGCTTCTCAGCCTTTTTTCATTTGTAGATGTCTATACTCAGACTTGGTAAGCTTCTGCATGTGCTTTGACTTGTATGCTCTGAATGTTGGGTCATGAGACCCATGTTTGTAATACTTGGCTCCTCGGAGCCTAATGAATAAATACTTGAGTCGTAGAGCTATGTTGTGATGCCATGTTGTATTTACACATATCGAGCATATTGTGTGTATGATTGAAATGATTGGTATGTGTGGGATCCGACAACCTAGTTGTTTATCCTTGGTAGCCTCTCTTATGGGGAAATGTAGTCTTGTGCTTCCATGAGCCATAGTAGTCCGCTACAGCCCGGTTCACCGGAGTCCTGCTAGCCCAGCACTACTGCTCCATACACCTGACTGGCCGGCATGTGATTCACTTCGTTCCTGTGTCTATCCCTTCGGGGAAATGTCACGCGGTGACATCCGGAGTCCTGCCTAGCCTGCTACAGCCTGGGTTCACAGAGTCCTGTTAGCCTAGTGCAACAGCCCGGATTCGCACGCTGCTGGCCGACATGCTTGATGTTGATTCACGTATGCCTGTCCCCGTAAGTTAGTGCCACTTTGGGTTCACGACTAGTCATGTCAGCCCGGGTTCTCTATCATATGGATGCTAGCGACATTATCATATACGTGAGCCAAAAGGCGCAAACGGTCCCGGGCCATGGTAAGGCGACACCTGTGGGAATACCGTGCGTGAGGCCGCAAAGTGATATGAGGTGTTACAGGCTAGATTGGTGTGACTTAGAATCAGGGTCCTGACAGATCCCTGTTTTCACAAGCAGAGATAATTACGTATTACATTAAGAGTGGCATCAAATCAGTGGCAAAACAATTGCTCGTTCCAGCCATAGCAATATATTAAGATGCAAAACTATATCATTACTTGTGTCATCACAATTCCAGTGCTTCATTACAGCACCAAGAGTTGATTGTTGTTTTTCTTCCGATTGTTCTTCCCCTTCATCACTTGGTTCAATAACAGACAAGCTTCGCCTTCAATGTAAGATTTGGCATGTCAATTAGGTTGCACAAGTATAGCACTAAACAATGACATTAATTTTCTGATGAAAGTGGCAAAATACAGGCCAACAGTTGTGAAATATCCTTATCTTACCTCAATGGGATATTGCGGTGCACATACAGATTGGAAGTCTTGTCTCCATTTGTGCAGTTCACTAAAATCAAGCAACATTACCATACAAGTAGCACAACATATGAAAGCACACTGCAGAATCATGTGAAAGAAGGCTAGTACTGACCTCTCATGACGCGGAATTCAAACAACACACAAGAAGAACATCTAAACCAAATTTGCCAACACGGATAGGAAGTAAGATCTCCTCTTGTGCAGTTCCACTAAGATCAAGCAATCAAGCAACGTTGTCGGTGTGACATTTTGGTTGAACTGCACAAAACACTCTTAAAACAAAAGTGTTTTGTGCAGTGCAACAAAAGGTCACAATGGCAACGAGGTGAAGTACATAACCCTGTTTACACACAGGTGCAAAGGAAACAACTGGTGGTCAATAACGATGGATGACACAGAAGCCAACAAAAAGAAGCATCTACCTTATCTAAATGGGAAAGAAAGCAAGATAGTAGCATTTCTCAAACGGTGGCATTGATTAATATTAACAGAGAGATTATATTAACAATAAAATTCGTTAAACATGTAATTTGCTTTTAACTGTGGCATTGCATGAATTTTCCAGCAGCATTATTAGAGGGTGTTTGTTTACAGGGACATTTTGGTGGAGGGACTAAAAAAAGTCCGTGTCAGTTCCATCTAAACCAAACAGGACGGACTTTAGGGACTAAAAGTGGGCATTTGGGACTAAAGAAAGAAGACCCCGAGGGAGAGTCTTTTTTGGACTTTTTCCAATAGTTGCCCCTGCCACGCATCGCACCTTGTCTCTATTAGTTCACTACTAGGGGTAACATGGTCTTTTAGCATGTCATTTAATAACCTCTAGTCCATGTTTAGTCCATGGAACCAAGCATGTATGGACTAGGGAGTTTTTAACCAAACAGGGCCTTACATTAACAACAGCTAAAGAGTTGCACGGGGAAGTGGGCGCACCAGCACCATGTGCATCTACCGATGTACTGGGGTGATGCACAGTCTGTTGCAACAAAGAACAAACAACCAAGGAGTATATTTGTGTTGGTCCCAGTTTTGTTATCTTTAGACACCTTTCCCTATGTGAGCGCAGCAAATCTAGTCCTGCTCAAACTCTACAGCCTTGTCCCCCAAAACAAAAGATTAGTTCGTTACAGATGTGCGTACTTTCCCTTTTCAACCAATGTAGGTGCTGGATAGCCAGTCTGTACTAGTACTTTCCCCACTTCCTTTCCTCTGTGAACCACGTCCTAGATTTATGCTATACAACTTTCCCCCATTCCTGTCCTCTTTGAACCACGTCTTAGATTCATGCAATACAAGTTTCCCCACTACTTTCCCCCTTCCTTTCCTTTTTGAACCACGTCCTAGATTCATGCTATACAACTTTTCCCACTACTTTCCCTCATTCCTTTCCTCTTTGAACCACGTCCTAGATTCATGGTATACAACTTTCCCCACTACTTTCCTGTTTGATCCAACACCTAGATTCGAGTGCAAAAGCGGAAAAAACCCACATGCAGCTAGAGCAATGCGTGTGGAATAAGTAAATTATACCTTAAGGTTCTTGGGGTGTGGTTCGGTGGGCGACCGGAGGCCGTTCGACCCACACTATGTACGGCGACGAAGAAGAAGGGGTCGGAGGCCCTCCCGCGCTGCCGCTGGGTGAAAGTGAACAGTTGCGCCGGTAGTGGATTCCCTCCCTCGCTGACAGCGACAGCATTAAGCCTCCTTCCCTTCCCGGTGGACAGATCCTGCCGGCTCTTTGACCAGCAGTGAGGGGAGAGAGAGAGGCCAGCGAAGTCATGTTTAGATCTGGAGAGGGTGAGAGAGTGTGAAGAGGGCAACTACAAGCAGACCAGCAGCGTCGGGAACACTGTCCAACTGATTCCTATGTTCGCTCACGTACTATTTTAAGTGAATCCTTATTATAACATGCACACAATTTTGGGCACTTGTATTCGACCTAAGTCAGTGTGCCACCGTATCTCGTACGACTCCCTCCGTCTAGGTGTAATAAGTCAAGTTAGAAGGTGCAGCGGGACCAAGGTGCAAGCAGATTCGAGGAGAAGGAGAAACTTGACCGGTCATTCCTCCAATCAAAGACCTGATTTCTGTCTCTAAACACAACAATTAATCCAAACAACTAAGAGATGCCGTATTAGCTACCATGCAGGGCCACGTATTAACTCGCATGCAAGCCGACTTTGATTTCTTGACTGATCAACGCGTAGTTGCGCTCCATGCATTGGGTTTCCGGGGGAGATAACAAGGGAGAGTAATTAAGGAATGTTTGGTTACATTGCTTAGGCTGGTCATAGTGGTGAGTAACTTGGACTAGTACAACATGCATATGTTACTAGTCTATGTTACTACTACGCGAAGTTTGTCGTCGGAAGCGAGCCGATCTGGCTCTCCTGAGCTAGCAAGGTTTTTCTAGCCCACCCAAGCTAGCTGGCACACAAAAGCTAACATATTTTAACAGTTCCATACGCCTAACCTTGCTCGGCTATGCTATAAGCTGTTCTTGCTAAGGATCCAAATGCTCCCTAAGTAACAACGCTCGCTAGCAACGAGGCCAGGAGGGGATTGAGATGCGAAGTTAATGGACGACGCCTAAACATTGTGGGAATATCTGATTTCCGTAGGATGACTTAACACCTAGACGGAGGGAGTACTACTCCTCAGTCCAGCTTTCATGGAATATTCGTCACCTCTTCTCTTCTTGTACGTACTCCATTTGTATCTCACTTCCTGTGGCTTCGCACTCGCACGATTTTCCAATTCTATGAACCTGTGTGTGTGTGTGTGTGTGTGTGTGTTTAACAGCATGTGTGTGTTAGAGAGAGCGACAGATCGACCTACTGCTACAGAGAGATGGTGTGTAGTGTACGATTTTAGCCGTGAGAGTCGGTGCATCCTCTCGTTTCCAGGCGTCCGGTAGGGACAGGCGGACAACTGCCACGCCCGATCCTGACCAGCCTGGCCCACCCAAAGCCCCTCCATCGCCGGCGCGCGCTTCCCGCCCGAAACGGTCAACGCCGCTCCAAAGAATTGGTGCCGCATCCATGCCTGGGCAGAGCGGTCGCGACCTCTCACTGGCACCTGCGTTGAATGGAGAAGCGGATTCAAGAGTTATGCTTGCTTCGTCCGTCCAACTTACTGCTGGGTCTATGTGATTTGACGGCTCATTGGTCATTATTACTGAGGTGGTAGGACTGCTGGATGTCCCACGCTTTCGGCGAAAGGAGGTACTACTAGATTACAATTTTCTCCATTCTTACGGCGGAGGAGTGCAAGAGCAGTGAAAACACGCAGGCTCAGTGATTATATGGCCCACCTCACACTATCACCATATTTTCTCGACACCGTGCGACACCTAACTCTTTACATAGTACTCCCTCCGTTCCTAAATATAAGTCTTTGTAGAGATTCCACTAGGTGGACTACATATGGAAAAAAATAAATGAATCTACACTTAAAATGCATCTATATACATCCGTATGTGGTTCATGGTGAAATCTCTACAAAGACTTATATTTAGGAACGGAGGAAGTACTTGTATAGTACGTACTGTAATTTATCAGCGAGATAGTACAATGTTATGAAGCTTCCAGCTTCTGTTACATGTATCTTGCGCCCAAGGTTGCCCGTTGCAACATTTCATCAAATACAAAGGAGACTAACATGCATGCTATTGCATCTCAATGATTGAGAGATCATAGCAAATATGTACTCCCTCCGTTCCAAAATAAGTGTCTCAACTTTATGCTACATACGGAGCAAAATGAGTGAATCTACACTCTAAAATACGTCTATATACATCAGTGTTTGGAGTATGTGCTAGTAGTTCATATTGAAATCTACTAAAGGACATATATATTCCAAACAATATGATAATCTCTCTAACCAAGGTAGTAGGGACGAGGAGTAAACGGAGGGAGTAGTAAAATTTTCTCCTTGTCTTGCGAGCCACCGCGCGCGTGGGCGAGGGAGCGGGCGTAAGGCGTACAGTACTACTACTACTCATGTAGTCCCTAGCCATTGAAACAGAGACAGCTAAAGAAAAAAACGATCCATGCAGTCCCTAGCCCTTGAACCGTAAACCCTAACCAGGCTTTAATTTGCTGGCAACATCGGCGCTTCCTAAGAAATGAAGTTTGCAACCCTTCGACCATCGGATCATTTTGTGCAGTTTGACCAAAATCGAGATGAGCATCCCTGTGGCAAAGAAATTGAAGAAGCGTGATTAGAATAAGATTACTAAGACTAGTTGATGAGACATAAACTCATCACAAATACAGTACGTAGAAGCCAGTAGAGGTATGTGCGGGGCAGAGAAGTAGAGAAATATCCACATGGAGTGATGTGGGCAGCTGGAGCAGTGGTGCAAGCCGGCTGTAAAGGAGTTGTACCTCAGGGATGTCAGGACATAGCTCAACCTAGAGGAGGGCAACGGGAGGAGGCAACTACCCACATCGCGGCAGTGAGCAATGGACGAAGGCAACCTCACCGGCTTTGTGAGAGAGACTGGTGGGGACCCCTGACCGGGACGTGCCGACAGTGGGTTTTCGCCGTCGGCAACAGCGACCGCATCTACACTAAGCATCCACCCCTTCCCCCGGCGGATGTGATCCGCCGGGATGTTAGAGATGTGGCCACAGTGGTTTTGTGCGAGAGTGTGTGAAAATTGAAGAGAGCAACCCCAGCAAGCAACCGTGTAGGCTCGTCCTGCCTATGTATATAGTGGAGCGGTTTCCTTTTCTTTCCATATGAACCTATTTATATTGCGTACATGTCATTGAAGAAAAAAAACTTTATTTATAAATGATGCGGCACCTACTACTCGTTCTCCTATAAACCTTGCGCTTGGCATCTCCAAACTATTAACCTTGCGCTTGGCTCTTCGCCTCTTCGGGAAGTCGAGCAATAATGGTACTGCAGTATATATCATTCTGGCTATATGAGACCGAATGAATTGCTGCACGTCCACCATGTGGCAGGGTCCAGGGAGAGTGCGTACTATTACGTCCATTTCAATATGGACTACATACGGAGGAAAATGATTGAATCTACATTCTAAAATACGTCTATATACATCAGTGTTTGGAGTATGTACTAGTAGTTCATCTTGAAATCTACTAAAGGACATATATTCCAAACAATATGATAATCTCTCTAACCAAGGTAGGGACGAGGAGTAAACGGAGGGAGTACTAGTAAAATTTTCTCCTCGTCCTGTGTGCCACCGCGCGCGTGGGCGAGGGAGCGGGCGTAAGGCGTAGTAAGCAAGCTTCACCTCATCCTGCGAGCCACCGCGCCCGTGGGTGGGGGAGACGGCGTACTAAGCAAGCTTCTCCTCGTTCTGCGAGTTGACGGGACACATCAAAAGTACTCCAGTGTATAGAGCCTTGCCTCTAAGATAGGCCCCACATGGTTTGCCTCTTTTTTAACATAACGCGTCAAGTCGCAATTTGTTTGTTCACCCGTAGTAGACAATCCTCCCTCCATCTAGTGGACAACCAGTACACATGTCAAGTTACCACGTGGGCTGCCTTTTCGTACAGAAATGAGCTCCACCATGTACCCGCGCCGGTGTGGTTGGGAAAGAGACAGGAGTACGTGCGCCGTGCGTGCACCTCTTCTCTTCGTGCACATCCCCCACCTACGTGGGTGTGTGTGAGAGATACAAACCTAGACAAATGGCTTGTATTTATATGTGTCGATGACATCTCAAACAAAATTTTGCATGCAATGAATGTGAAATGGAGGCCTATCCATATCATATATAGAGGGTCGGGCGATCCACGAGAAGTGAGGGAGGGGTCATAGATATCTATAGAGTCGAAGAGAGGATCAAGTGGGTGGGTGCGAGATCGATGAAGAGAGCCATCGAAATTGTGTGTGTGCAGGTCAAAGATATAGGGCGATTGACCTAGCTACCGGAACGTCAGAGGGCACAAGTCAAGTTTGTGTGTGGAAGGGAGACATGACTAGAGCGCTCGATGTATCGGTGTGTGTGTGTGTGTGTGTGTGTGCAAGGGGGTGGGGGGAGGGGTAGGCAGAGGCCTAACTATAGAGGTAGAACGACTCGTATATGTGTTGAGAAGGAGAGACCCAACTATGTCTTGTGGGAGATCGGTCGACATCCATACATAACTAAAGGACGGAAATAAGATGGGACAGAGAGAGAGAGAGGAGAGAGAGAGGGAGGAAGAGGAGTAGAGTGCTGGATGGGTGATGGAGTTGCTTCTCAAAGATGGTGGGAGAGGCCTACTAGACAAACTGAGGGTGGAACTGCAATATTATCAATAAGAGTGGGGATGTGTTTCCGTGTGTGCCTGTGCGTGATAGATCTGTCGGGACACATCCATGGATGATGAAGGGGAACCATGTGTTTGGTAAGAAAACCTAACTAGATCGGTAGATCAATTGTTGTTTGTCGAAGGGAGAGACATAACTAATGAGCTAGATCAATCGACGAGTGGGGAAAACGAATTATAAGGACCTAGATAGCTATATGTATAGCGGGAGATCGGTCGGTGTACGTCCATTTGTTAGAGGAAAATAAGGCTCGACGAGACGGATAGACAGAGAGAATAATAACATTTTCACAGACAGCGGAAATCACTGGACATGGCAGAAATAACATCAGGTTGCAAAGTTTACAGCTATCAAACAACATACTACAGAAACATATTGTAGCATAAGGCATGGAATGAATCTACTAATTGCATAGAACAAAAGTCTCTTACTGATCACGAGCCAAAAAGGTACACAAGATATGATGGCACCCATGTAAACATAGCAAGTTCCATAAACAGATTCAGACTTAGCAGAAAAACTGAGCATGGCATAAACAGAATTATGAAGGCCTCTTTGCGAGCTGAACTCACTCACAAAGCATTTCATGGCATGTGAAGGCATCCAACCGTAAGATGGCATAATTATGAAGCTAAGAATGGCAAGAGCAAGTTCATAGGGTGCATAGATCACTAGCAAAACACATGTCAAAACTGAACTTCATGTTAACAGGCTGACATCAACATTATTTAGCAATTTGAGAGCAAGTTTGTAACAAGATAGAGCAGGCTATAAATGCAAACAAGGGCATGGAGGGATAGAGCATAACATGTATAACATAACATCCTTAGTGAACAACTCCATATTATGCATATAACTCATGGTGACAGCAGGTTTACATGGCATCACAATGTTACAGCTACAGACTTAGCAGAAATGACCAAGTCACAGAAATCAGCAACATCATGGAGGCTACTTTGCATGCTTGTTCTAGTCACCGCATAGATCGAAAAAATAGAAGACAAGCATCCCTGTAAAGATGACATGATTAAGTTCAAAACACATGTAGAGCTGATGCTCATAGGATGCACACACAAAATGCAATGAAAAAGGCAAATCACCAAGTTCTGTTAAACTACAGTAGACAACATCACATAGCACTCTTGCAACGATTATTAGGGCATCATGATGAACTCCAACAAACATGGCACAATGGAACACAATTAAGAGCATCTCATGATGAACATTTTGATATATCACATGCACCAAATGGATTTATACGCATGGAGATATGAGATGATGAACATAGGCACATAATGATAGAATTTCGGGACTTAAAGAAAAAATCAACCTCGCGGGTCAACGCGGATCGGGTCGGGCGAGATGGATCCGGGCGCGGGCCCGCGGATCGGGTCGGAGCAGGCGCGGGCCCAGGCGAGGTCGCCGGAATCCGGCGAGCTCCGGGGCGGCGGAGGCCCGGTCCGACGCAGCGGATGGCGGATCCGGCCGGCGGGGTCCTTCCCCGGCCGTGATCTCGCCGGCGGCGAGCGAGGCGAAGGGGCGGCGACACCCGGGCGAGGGCGGGCTACAGGCGGCGGGACGGGAGGCGGGCGGCGCGCTCGGGCGGAGATGCGGGGCGGCGCCGACGACGGGCGGCGGGGCGGCGACCGGAGGACGGCGGCGCGCTCCGGTGGGGTCGACGCGGCGGCGGACGACGAACGGGCGACGGCGAGCGGAGGCGGGGCGCGGGAGGCGCGCGGGCCAGCGGCCGGCGGCGGACGGGCCCCCCGGGCCCGACTCGGCCCCCGCGGGCCGGCGGCGGCGGGAGAAGGCAGAGGCCACGTGGCGCGATGCCACTGGCTTCGGGCGGCGGCGGGCTGACGTGTCGCCACCCGATTGGACGGGGCGACGCGTCCGGCGGCGGGGATGGGAAAAAGCTAGGGTTTAGGGTAGGATTTGATCCGAAATTTCGGAGAAGGGGGTGTTTATACAGGTAGAGGGAGCTAGGAGAGTCCAAATGGGGTGCGGTTTTCGCCCACACGATCGTGATCGAACGACGGAGAGCATGGAGGGGGGTTTGCTGGGTTAGTGGGATGATTTGGAGGGGTGTTGGGCTGCAAGAGAAAAGGGGCTTTGCGGGGTACGCGGTTAACCGTTGGGGCATCAAACGACCTCCAAATGGAACGAAATTTGACGGGCGGTCTACCGGTGATATACCAAGGCCACTCGACAAATCTCGGCCCATTCCGAGAACGTTTTTCTCCCGCACACGAAACAAGGTCTGAGAGGGGCGACGGGCGCGTGTAGGAGTGTCGGATCGCGAAACGGACAACGCGGAAAAGGACCGGATGCAAGTTTGGAAAAACATGCAGATGAAATGCAGATGATGACATGGAAAAATGCAACACACAAGCAAATGACATGGCAAAAACGACGAATAACTGGAAGACACCTGGCGCATCGGATCCGGGGCATTACAACACTCCTCCACTAGCAAGAGATCTCGTCCCGAGATCTTAGGACCGAGACGGAAGGAAAAAGGGATGAGGTGAAATAAGAACAAAACAGTGAGGATGAACAAAGTCAAGAACACTCGAGTAGGAAAGAGGAATGTTGAATGAGACAAGAAGCAAAAGCTCAAGGAATAAGGCTGAATTTGAAACCACTCCGGTTAGGACAAGATAGAAAAGGAATAATAACGAAGGAATTTATGCAGCACTCTAGCTGAACAAGGAAAGAATAGAACATGAACTTGACAAATGGAACGATACTTGTCTTAACAACACAAAACCTCTGGAAGACTTGAAAGAGTGGAATGAGAAGAACAGGGAAGAAGATTACAACTTCTACCATGAATGAAATAGAGAGCATCCTTAGAAGGAAACATTGAACGGAGTTGTTGGAAATTCAACAACAAAAGAATAAGCTTGTTGTGGACTTATGGATAACATCTCAAAATTATGAGGTCGTAACCTACCACAAGCGGAAAAGATTGAAAAGCTGAGAAGAACGAGGAAATGCAAAACTCCACTTCAGAAGAATATGGAGAATTAATTGCACTTTGAGAAGCAAGAAGAAGATACTTGAGCTACGCCTACAAGAATCTTGATGAACACTTGAAGAATGAATTAAATCATGATGAGCCACCGTGATGAACTCCGGTAACAAAAGAATGATGAGATAAAATTGAAGGATGAAAGGGATAAGATTAAATCCTTGCGATGATTTGGATGGAGGTTCACGACGAAATCGGCGATAAGCTTGGAACTCCGGAAAAGAAAAGATGAAAACACTTTGAACCGAGAATGTGATAAGATGAACAATCTTCGAAAAGAAGAGATAAAACCACTTGAAGAAAGAAGAATAAGGATTACGTTATGCTTATCCTCCACCAATTAAATTGATGAGAAACAATGGATTTGCATACTACTTATCCTCGTTGGAAAGATTAAGGGGGGATATAGCGCAAAACTTGAGAAAGTCTTCGTGAACCACCGGTAGGGCTGGAAAGAACGAATGAATTGATATGATAACAACAGAAAGAATCTTGAATGAGCCACCGTAGGAATTGAAACGAATGACGAAAAGAGAAATGAATTACCGGAAAGAATTAGAAAAGCACGAAGATACTTGAGGGAATCTAGAGACAAGAGAACGAAGAGATCGCAAACTGATTAAAGAGCAAAGCACCGGAAGAATATGGAGACGAACGAAAAGGCATGGATATAGAATAATTGGAGAATGAATCTGAAAACTTAGGATGAAGAAATCTTCTGAAAAGATGGCCTTCAGATGATCGACAGAGAAAACAACTCCTGAAATACTCCAGATGGATGAAAAGAATTGCACGACTAGAAACAATTTGAGAGGATAACATGAAGCTAGCACCACGAATCTCTGGGAGAACGGGTAAGATTTAAAAGAAACTCTTCTTCGGTCCTCAAATGTTGAGAATGACGACGAGAAACAACACCAAAATTTGTTGGGACACTCCGGGGAAACGAAAAGCGAAGAGGTTGAGCCAACAATGAAAATAATTTGGAATCGATCTTGAAAAGGCATCTGACTGATGAAATTCATTCTTACGTCAACTTTGAAAAGAATTTAAGAATAACTCCGGGAAAATTAGAAGAGTCCGGTAAGATCCTGGGAAAGACCTGTGGGTTAGGGCCCACTGAAAAGAAAAACACCATTGAAAAAGGATTGTTGAAGAGATGATGATGCACCGAAACAACTGAAGGACTTGAATGAGGTGACAACCTCGAATTAATTGAATACAGACGAACAAGAATATGAACAACACCGAATACTTGCTTTGAGTCCACCGGAAAATAAAAGGGGATGAAGAATGTCAAACGAAACGAGAATTCACCGATTGAAATAATTGAGGAAAGACTGAAGAGGTTCCGCACGAATGAAATTGATGCTCGAAAGAGACTCAAGCTCCGGGAAGAAGAGGGTGGGAGGGCGGGAAAAACACAGGCAACTCGGAATGGGGAACCGATGAATAACTTGACGAGAAAGGCACCGGTTGAGTTAAATGAGAAAAGAATGCAAAGTTTCGCACGAGTAGGATGGATACTCGATTACGGACTCCGGCTCCGAGAAGAGAAAAGGGTGGGTGGGTGGGAAAAGAAGAAAACTGAGGACAGAGAAACAACTTCGTTGAGAGAGAACTGAGGATTGAACTTGCAAAAACAAAGAGGTCGAATCGACTTGACGAGAAAATGCACCGGAAGAAAAGAGCTGAGAGCCAACGAACGAAAAACTAACCGCGTGATCCTAAAGAAAGTTTGAAGGGGAAGAGGAGTAATTCAAAACACCTACGTCAAGATTTGTCACCAGAGTGACGAAGGGGCTGAGGAGTAAAAAGAATTCCTACTCTCCGATATAGCTAGACTCAGAAACAGTTTTCTTCTAGACTCAACAACGGCCAACCTACACGATCAATCAAGGGGGCTCCTATGGTCGGTCGAGGCTCTGATACCAACTTGTCACGCCCAAAATGCGACCCTATCCGAGAGGAACTCGAAGGTCCCACCAAGGATAGACCCGCATATTGAAACGCTTTTCCATGGTGGATATCATTACATCAACATTACATAATAGATGGGGATACATATAAAAGGCATAGAGATGCTGTCGTGGAATTTTCACGGCAGATGTCCTCATGCAAGGACTTAGTCGTGGAGCCATCGCAGCTAGCAAGCTTAAAGGGGTTAAACGGGACAAGGGACACGAGGATTATACTGGTTCGGCCCCTTACGGTGAAGGTAAAAGCCTACATCCAGTTGAGGTGGTATTACTTAAGGTTTCCATGACCAGGGAGCTTAATCGCTATGCCTGGCTACCGATCTGTTGTCTCCCGTCCTGAACCGCCGCCGGGTCGTCCCTTTATATAGAGAGGTTGACGCCCAGCGGCTCTCAGAGTCCCGACCGGCTTATAACAGTGTCCGGCTCGGACTCTTAACTACTCTTGCCTTACACTACAAGTCTTGCCATAACGGCGGTTTATCCCTATGGGCATTAAGCCGCCTCCGGGTCTTAAGCCCATTACTGATCCGCCATTCTCAAGCTTGGTACTGGGCTTCACGTGATGATCATTATGACGTAACCCGGCCCTCCTGGGCGGGTGACTCTAATGGTTATATCCTTAACATTAGGCCCCAGATTGATTTGAACCGGTTCATGTTAATCTTCAATCCCTTTAAGAGAAAATCTTCTGGCTTCTGCTTGTGCGAAGGTTATAACCCGCCATGACGTCATCTTCTGGACTCTTGGTAACCCGCCATGACGCCATCTTCCATTAAATTCATTTTTTATTCTGTCATATCTCAACGGATCTTATCTTAATGACCATCCCGAGAATCGAGGCGTTCAAGCGGCAAGATAATCATGTCTTCAGCCTCCTCGTTTCTCGCGCCCATTTATGAGCCGTCCCTTATAAATAGGCCCGACCGGGTCCTCTCTCACTCCTCCCTTTCCATCGTCTTCTTCCTCTCAACACCTCAGAGCCCGAGCTCACCGCCGCCACCGCGCCTCTCGTCTTGCTCAGCCTCGGCCTCTGCATCAACCTGAGTTGGTCCAGAGAACGGCAGCGACTCTCCGCAGTGAACCTGCAACCGTAAGTCTTCTTCTTCTCGGACGTCAGATCCGCATTAGGGTTCCAAGCTTTCTCCGTGTTCTTTATAGTTCATCTCAGTTCTTTTATAGTTCTTCCATCGCAACCTCTTTTGATCCGAAAAGTAGTACAGAACTCCTGCGGTAGTGGTTTCGCACCCATTTCCAATACTAGCAGATCCCTTTTGCTTGCAAAAAGACCTCATTAGAACCTATGAACTTCTCTGTGCCAGTTTTTAGGTCTAGAAAATTTTCCTTTCTAGACGACCGTTTGATCCAAAATAATTACCGCAATCCGTGAAACTTGTTTGTGCAACACTTAGGCAAAAATTGCGTCTGTTAGCTATGGCGGCTCATATATCCGGCCATGCTTTGTAGAATTTCCGGATCATTCATAATAGAGTTAAACAACTTAATTGCTCCTGATATGCACGGCGGCTTAAATAACCTGACACAATTAATCATATATCATTAGGCCCTTTCATAAGCCGCCTTCTTGAATACTGAACTGAAATTTTCCTCCGGCTTAAATTTGAACCGGAAATTTTCTTTTTGTCATAGGCTTCCGTCTTTCACAATGCCACCCAAGGCTCCCAAGGCGCCCATTACGTGCAACTGGGTGAGACCCCGTGTTACTGATAATACTTTAGAGGACTTCGTGAAAACGGGTTACCTGCCTAAGAAGGAGGTCATGTCTTATCGTGCCCCTGACCCGTCCGAATAAAGACCTCAACCAAGAGACGGAGAGGTTGTTATATTTGCTGATCACATGAGCCGGGGTTTTGCACCTCCCGGCTCAAAATTCTTCAGAGATGTTCTGCACTTTTTCGATCTGCGACCTCAAGACATTGGACCCAATTCCGTGTCAAACATTTGTAACTTCCAAGTGTTCTGTGAGGTGTACCTTGGAGAAGAGCCCAACCTACTGCTCTTTAGGGAGCTGTTTTATCTGAACCGCCAGAACGAGTGTGCCAACGGGCCTAGCTTGGAACTTGGCGGAATTTCAATCCAACGATAGAGAGATTGTCTTTTTCCTTATGCTGAGCCGCCAAGCCACCCAAAAGATTGGAACCAGACATGGTTCTACTGCCAGGACACCTCTCCGGCTAACGAGAACCCTCTGCCTGGCTTTCGCGCCCTGCGTCTAGAGTCAAATCACCCCCTGCCAGACAAATTATCTCAAGCTGAGCGTCAACCACTTATCCCCACCATCAACAAGATCAAAGCTCTTCTGGGAAACGGCCTTAACGGCGTTGACTTGGTCCGGGTCTGGATTGCTTGGCGGGTGATTCCTCTAAGCCGCCGCCCCGGCTTAATGTGTGATTACACGGGCCGGAAGGATGACCCTCTTCGGCACAGCCCCAACGACTTATCTGAGGACGTCGTTGATGACATGACCAAGTCCCTTCTGAACAAGAGCTTAGCAGATTGCGGGAGGACAGGCTTAAGTCCCTTCTGCAAAGCTAACCCGGCTCCGGCGGTAAGCTACTGATCTAAGCACTTCACTTTCCATTTTAACAATTTTTGTCTTAACTTCAAGAAACCTTTGTTGTATTTTTCAGGCTAATGATAAGTTCTGGAAGGTCAGGTATGACCATGAGGCTGCTAAAAAAGCCAGGAAGGCTAAAAAAGCCGCCAGGAGAGCCGCTCCCCGCAAAAAGGGGAGTAAGCCTAGCGCCTCAGACCTGCTTCAGCTGGATGACACCTCCGAGTCAGAGGTAGCCCTTGATTCTTTAGGCTCTTCTTTTGTTTTTTGTTTGTTTTTAACCACCTTATTGACACTGATTATCAGCAGGAGGATACCGGAGCGAGTAACCCGGTGATTGAAGAGGTAACTATACTTTCCTCCGACTCGGAGCCCTTGCCAAGGCTAAAAGTCCGAAGAGTAACCCGGAAAGTAAGATTTTCACATCCTTTAGCTTATCAAGATCCTCAATTTCTTTTGAAGCGACAGATTCATGAGAGTCGGAGGCAAACCCGGACCAACAAGGATGCAGACCTCTCCTCCGGCTTACCTGAAGCATCAAAGAAGCGCCGGACCGAGGTTATCTCCAACTTATATCCTTTTCATCCTTTTGCGGGCGTCACTCGTCAACCACTCAATTCTTCTGATTCAAACTATCAGGAAACTTCACCTTCCTCCAGGGACTCCATGCAATCTAACCTGCCGGCTTTCAAGACCGCACCCGGGTAATGATGATCAGCTTATTTCGTGCTTATCTTACTCATGTTTTTGCACTAACCTTTTGACTTTCAGTGCACAAGCAAAGCTCGGCAAGAGGGCAAAGAAAAGTACCGGTCGAAGAGCCGGTCTTGACTGAACCCAACGCCTCTGCCTCTGAGCCGCCGTCTGCACCAGCTCCAGAAACCACCGCTCCAACTGAAGAACATGGAGGGTTCTGATAACCCGGAAATCCCCAGCCCAGCTCAACCGGCCGATGACCCGGACGTTGTAATCACCCGGACTGAATTTATTGAACCGGGAAGACCCACCATGCTGGCTAAGTGCTCTGCTAAGGAGGAACTTCTGGAACGCCGCAGAGCCAGGCTGGACATTACTAACTATGCCAACCTGAGCATTGGAGATATTGTCGCTGGTTATATTGGTCAAGTGCCAACAGCCGGGACCTGGAAATTGACATGGTGAAGCAGATACAGCAAAAATCTGAGGTACAACTCTCTTGCTTACTCCATAGTCATCCTTACCATGCTAGCCCCCAAGTCTATAACCTATGATAGAATATGTTGTAGACTTAATACCGGCTTACCTGGTAACACTCAAGGGCCGGGTTAAACAGCCTAGGTGAACCGGTCTTTTACCTTATCCTTTAATCAAGTAGTTGAGCAACTTTGCACATTAGCCCCCAAGTGCCGAGTACCTTTTCCTGCAAAGTGCTCGGGACTTACTTTCATGAACCGGCACTGAACTGTAACCCGGAATTTGTACAGGCCACTTGCAAGAAATTTGAATCAGAAATCTCTGATTTGAAGAATCGGTTGAAGACCCAGGAAAGTGAGACCCACAAAGCCAACTCCAAATTTGAACTCAGTGTATCTGCACAAGAGAAACTGAAGAAAAAATTTGAAGTAGAAAGGAAAGCCTGGGCAGATGAAAAAGCTGCTTTGCTCAGCCGGGCCGAACAGGCGGAGGCCACTCTTACTGAGAGAACCGCCGAGCTGTCCGGCTTAAAACGCCATGTCTCTCAGAAGGTCTCCGCAATCTTTGGTAAATTTCTAATTAGTGTACATCTTTTAGTTCCCATAAACATTTCAATTGTCAACAGCTCACTTGACTTTGTATTGCAGGTCCCAGGAGTTCCAACCTCAACCAGAGCGTGCTGACCAAACTGAAGGCGGTTTACACCTTGGTGGAGCAACTTTACACAGGGTCACAACGTGCTTTAGCCATTGTGGCTCTGTCCAATGAAGTTCCCACGCACCTGGCAGACATACTCAGGCGGCTTGCCATACTTCCTCAACGCTTCCAAGAGCTGAGACGGGCTTCTACAAGAGCCGGAGCTATAGCTGCTCTGAGCCGGGCCAAGGCGTTTCTACCGGAGCTAGACCCGGCCGACATCGCTCTTGGATACCCCAGCCAGAAGGAAGACGGCACCCCCTTCGACCAGAAAGACTTCGCCGCCTGTGTGAAGAGCGTGCGCCCGGTGGCCACCTTGGTTGGGAATGACACAGACCTTACCAAGTATCAGCCGGGTTATGACGCGGAGAATCAGAGGATCCCCACTCCACGCTATGAAGCAGTCAGCCTGATCCCTCCGACTCGTAAGCATACCTTCGCCCCAGAAGTTGACCCGGCCGGGTTAATTGATGATGAGGCTCAATTTGAAGCTTTGAGCGGCATTGACTAGAAATCATCAACCTTCCAGGTCATGGAAACAGCCGGAGGAGCGGAGAGGGATGAGCCGGGAGCTTCGACCCAACAAGCACCTTGATTACTTAGGCAGCTCATGGTTACACCTTAAAAACAATGCCTCACCTTTTGGACTCGGGGAGTCCTGTAATAGAGTAGGACAAACACTTAATTTTTTCGTGCCATCGTGCACATGTGCAGCGCTTAACTCCGTTGAAGCTGCTCTTTTATATTCCTCTGGGTTATGCTTGATCATTTACTTTCCTTAAGCTTAAAGAACTGTCTTTAATTGTCCTGCATAGAAAAACAAATCACAAGTCTCTGCAAGCCTTCAAGTACACCTCCGGTTCATGTAACCCAAATAATGAGGTTGAGAACTCAACTCCGGTTCACCAGCACCTATGATGCTTATTGTGTGCTATCAACATTATTACTCAAAGTTAAGCCGGTGGAGTAAGAACCACCCGTGCATACTTTTGATTTGATCCAATGAACTTGTTGCAAACCAAAAGATCAAAAACTTACGGGCTTCTGATTCGAATACGACCAGAGAACCGTCCCAAAGGGGTTAAGCTAAGATTCGAATGCGATGATATAGCCCCCAGTGGCTTTGGCGTTGCCGATCAAGAGGGTACCGACAGCTGTGTTCTCTTTGGTTCGAATACGACCTATGTTTGAACAGGAAGCCCCCAAATGACCTTGAGAGTTGTTTAACGACGCTGATTCGAATACGATCCACGTCGGCTCCCAAAGGGGGTTGAGCTATGATTCAAATATGATCAAGAAAAACTCCCCAATGAGCTCGGCAATATGCCAATCAAGTGGGTATCGACAGCTATGTTCTCTTTGGTTCGAATACGACCTATGTTTGAATAGGAAGCCCCCAAGTGACCATATATTTAACGGCTAGATTCGAATACGATCATAAGCCGGATCAACCTCCAAGTGATCATATGATATCATAATGAAAATAACAATGACACATTTACCTTTGGAGGGGAAAAAGGACAGAGGTCCTGCTTTATTATTCATCACAGTATATACATGGCTATAGAAATATGTACATTATGAGAGCCGGTGGCTCAAGTGTAATAAGGCCGAAGCTGAGCTATGTTCCATGGCCGACGGGTCTCTTCCTCCAACTTACGTGAATCTTTGTGCTCCCGAACATCGATAAGGTAGTACGACCCATTGTGCAAGTTCTTGCTGACCACAAAGGGCCCTTCCCAAGGCGGGGATAACTTGTGTGCATCTGTTTGATCTTGGATGAGCCGGAGCACCAGATCACCTTCCTGAAATACCCTGGACTTAACCCGGTGGCTGTGATAGCGTCGCAGGTCTTGTTGGTAAATCGCCGAGCGAGCTGCTGCCACATCACGTTGTTCATCCAACAAGTCAAGAGCATCTTGACGCGCTTGCTCGTTATCCGCCTCAACATAAGCCGCCACTCGAGGCGAGTCATGACGGATGTCGCTAGGGAGGACCGCCTCCGCTCCATAAACCATGAAGAAAGGCGTAGTATTGATGCTCCATAACACGGAGGGTAACTCCTCCACCCAACAACCCGGCGTCCGTTGCAAAGGGACCAAAAGCCGGGGCTTGATGCCCTTCAAGATTTCCTGATTGGCTCTCTCAGCTTGACCATTGGATTGAGGGTGAGCCACTGATGAAACATCAAGCCGAATATGCTCTCGTTGACAAAACTCCTCCATGGCGCCTTTAGACAGATTGGTACCATTGTCAGTTATAATGCTGTGTGGAAAACCAAAGCGAAATATCACCCTTTTCATGAACTGAACCGCTGTGGCTGCGTCACACTTACTAACTGGCTCTGTTTCAACCCACTTTGTGAACTTGTCGACCGCCACAAGGAGGTGGGTCTTCTTATCCTTGGATCTTTCCAAAGGCCCAACCATATCAAGCCCCCAGACCGCAAATGGCCAAGTGACTGGAATCATCCTCAATTCTTGAGCCGGCACATGAGCCCGTCGCGAAAACCTCTGGCTACCGTCACATTAACTGACCAAGTCCTCTGCATCAGCATGAGCCGTCAGCCAATAAAAACCATGACGAAAAGCCTTGGCCACAAGGGATTTTGAGCCGGCATGATGGCCATAATCCCCCTCGTGGATCTCACGTAAAATTTCTTGACCTTCCTCAGGGGAAACACAACGCTGGAAAGTTCCAGTGACACTGCGGCGATGCAGCTCACCATTGATAATTATCATTGACTTAGACCGCCGGGTTATTTGTCTGGCTAAAGTTTCATCTTTAGGCAATTCTCCCCGGGTCATGTAAGCCAAGTATGGTACTGTCCAATCTGGGATAATGTGGAGAGCCGCCACCAACTGCGCTTCCGGGTCAGGAACAGCCAAGTCTTCCTCTGTAGGCAACTTAACAGAAGGGTTATGCAGAATGTCCAAGAAAGTATTAGGCGGCACCGGCTTTCGCTGAGAGCCCAGCCGGCTTAATGCATCAGCTGCCTCGTTCTTCCTGCGATCGATGTGCTCTACTTGGTAACCCTGAAAATGTCCAGCAATGGCATCAACTTCGCGGCGATAAGCCGCCATGAGGGGGTCCTTGGAATCCCACTTGCCTGACACTTGTTGGGCCACTAAATCTGAATCGCCAAAGCACCTTACCCGGCGTAAGCTCATCTCCTTAGCCATCTGAAGACCATGGAGCAAGGCCTCGTACTCAGCTGCATTGTTAGTATAGGGAAACATCAACCGTAGCACATAGCAAAACTTGTCACCTCGAGGGGAAGCTAATACAACTCCAGCCCCCGAGCCCTCCAATTGCCTGGACCCGTCGAAGTGAATAGTCTAGTATGTATTATCCAGTTTCTCTTCAGGCACCTGCAGCTCTGTCCAATCGTTGATGAAATCCAGCAATGCTTGAGATTTGATAGCAGCGCGCGGCACATATTTTAGACCATGAGGCCCCAGTTCTAAAGCCCACTTAGCAACTCTTCCTGTGGCTTCTCTGTTTTGGATGATATCTCCTAGGGGAGAAGAACTAACCACAGTGATAGGGTGACCCTAGAAATAATGCTTAAGCTTCCAGCTTGCCATGAATACACCATAAACAAGCTTCTGCCAATGTGGATACCGCTGTTTGGACTCAATGAGTACTTCGCTGACGTAGTAAACCGGCCGCTGAACTGGATACTCCTTACCCGCTTCCTTACGCTCCACCACCACAGCCACACTGACGGCTCGTGTGTTAGCGGCCACATACAGCAATAAGGGCTCCTTGTCAACGGGAGCAGCAAGGACTGGTGGCTCAGCTAGCTGTCTTTTCAAATCCTCAAAAGCAGTATTAGCAGCATCATTCCAGATAAAGTCATCTGTTTTCTTCATCATCTGGTACAGTGGCATGGCTTTTTCGCCCAACCGGCTTATAAACCGGCTCAAAGCAGCGATGCGACCCGCCAGACGCTGGACATCGTTTATGCACGCCGGCTTAGCCAGAGAGGTGATTGCCTTGATCTTTTCTGGGTTAGCTTCAATGCCCCTTTGAGAAACCAAAAAACCCAAGAGCTTGCCGGCAGGAACGCCAAAAACACACTTGGTCGGGTTAAGCATCATCTTGTAGACCCGGAGATTATCAAAGGTCTCTCTCAGATCATCTATCAAGGTCTCCTTCTCCCTGGATTTAACCACGATATCATCCACATAGGCATGAACATTGCGCCCAATCTGGTTATGAAGACAATTCTGCACGCAACGCTGGTAAGTCGCATGTGCACTCTTGAGCCCAAAAGGCATAGACACATAACAGAAGGCTCCAAAGGGAGTGATGAATGCCGTCTTCTCCTGGTCCTTAACTGCCATTTTAATCTGATGGTATCCAGAATAAGCATCCAAAAAGCATAAGTTCTCACAACCCGCCGTAGCATCAATAATTTGATCAATACGGAGGAGAGCAAAAGGATCAGCCGGACAAGCTTTGTTTAAATCCGTGTAGTCCACACACATCCGCCAGGTGCCGTTCTTCTTGAGCACGAGCACCGGGTTAGCTAACCATTTTGGATGAAAAACTACAACAATAAACCTGGCCGCCAAGAGCCGGGCTACCTCCTCACCAATGGCTTTCCGCCTCTCCTCATTAAACCGCCAGAGGAATTGCCTGACCGGCTTAAATTTCGGATCGATATTGAGAGTGTGCTAAGCGAGTTCCCTAGGTACACCAGGCATGTCAGATGGTTTCCATGCAAAAATGTCCCTGTTCTCATGGATGAACTCGATGAGCATGCCTTCCTATTTCGGATCCAGATTGGTACTGATGCTGAACTGCTAAGGCGAGTCACCTGGAACAAAGTCAACAAGCTTAGTCTCATCAGCTGACTTAAATTTCATTACCGGCTCATGCTCCGTGGTTGGCTTTTTCAAAGACGTCATATCTGTCGGGTCAACATTGTCCTTGTAAAACTTCAACTCCTCTGTTGCACAAACAGATTCAGCGTAAGCCGCGTCACCTTCCTCACACTCCAAGGCTATCCTTCGGCTTCCATGAACCGTAATGGTCCCATTGTGACCCGGCATCTTGAGCTGCAAATACACGTAACACGGCCGTGCCATGAACTTGGCGTAAGCCGGCCGCCCAAATAAAGCATGATACAGACTTCTTATCTTAACCACCTCAAAGTTTAGTTTTTCCGCCCTGTAGTTGTACTCATCTCCAAAGGCCACTTCCAGCTCGATCTTACCGACTGGATATGCCGACTTGACGGGCACCATGCCATGGAAAACAGTATTGGACTGGCTGAGGTTTTTATCAGTTAAACCCATACGACGGAAGGTCTCATAATAGAGGATGTTGATGCTGCTGCCTCCGTCCGTGAGCACCTTAGTGAATTTATACCTCCCAACCTGAGGAGCCACCACCAAGGCCAGGTGACCCAGATTATCAACCCGGGGAGGATGATCCTCCCTACTCCACACAATAGGCTGCTCAGACCATCTTAAATAGCGTGGAACCGCCGGCTCAACAGCATTTACAGCCCTTTTATGGAGCTTCTGCTCTCGCTTGCACAGACTGGTAGTAAACACATGATACTGCCCGCCATTGAGCTGCTTTGGATTGGTCTGGTATCCCCCCTGCTGTTGCTGCTGATGACCCTAGCCGGACTGCTGATTACAGCCCCCTTGAACATTCTGAGAATTGGAATTTGAACCGCTGCCCGGGCCATGAAAGCCGCCGGCGCCTGAGCCGCCGCCCGGGCCACTGTTGCCATTGAAAGCATTGGAATTTTTAAAGGCCTTCATGATTGCGCAGTCCTTCCATAGATGAGTGGCCGGCTTTTCCCTAGAGCCATGCCTTGGACAAGGCTCATTGAACAACTGCTCAAGCGTCGGGCCTGACCCGCCAGCACGGGGAGGTGGTCTCCCCTTACGCCGGTGGCTGTTACCCTGTGAATTGGCGTTGGCCCAAACTCCATACTGCCATCAGCCTTACGCTTGTTACCTCCCTGGTTCGCCGGGTTATGCTGGGGGCCCTTGCCATTGCCATTCCGTTTTCCCTTCCCTGTCCTTTCATCATCCGACGCGGGATCCTTGGTACTATCAGAGTTGGCGTACTTCTTCCAGAGCCGCCATCAGCGTACCCATATCATTGCAATCGCGCTTGAGCCGCCCGAGCTTCATCTTCAGGGGCGCAAAACGACAATTCTGTTCCAAGATTAAGACTGCAGAGCCGGCATCCATCTTATCAGATGAATGTATTATCTCTTTGACCCGGCGAACCCAATGGGTTGTAGACTCACCCTCCTGGTGCTTGCAGTTAGTCAAATCCACAATCGACATAGATTGCTTACATGTATCTTTGAAGTTTTGGATGAACCGGGCCTTTAGCTCCGCCCACGACCCGATAGAATTAGGCGGCAGTCCTTTCAACCAAGTGCGGGCAGTTCCATCCAACATCATGGTGAAGTATTTGGCCATTGCCGCTTCGCTGACCTCCAGCAACTCCATAGCCATCTCGTAGCTCTCGATCCATGCCCCGGGCTGTAAATCAGCCGTGTAATTAGGTACCTTCCTAGGTCCTTTGAAATCCTTGGGCAGACGTTCATTACGGAGAGCCGGCACCAGACAGGGGACACCTCCGGTCCTCGTAGCTATGCCCGCTTCGATAGAAGCCGTCGGATAAACCGGGAGGGGCTGGTAAGCCATCAGCTGAGGCGCCTGCTCTGCCTCTTGCCGTGCTCTGTCTTGGTCTACCGCGTTGAAAGCTCCATTATGAACCGGGCCGTGGCCAGGAGGCAAGTCACGGCATCGGACATTGCTTGATCCGGTCGCTGAGACCATGTGTCTGCTATAACTAGGGCTCCGGCCTAGACGAGGGGTTGAATGAATCCTGTCCCGGCTATAAGAATATGCCTCCTGTTGCGCCCGAGCCGTCTGAAGAAGTTCTCTGACCCGGTGGGTTTCGACCGCTCTTGGAGAGTCGCCCTCGATTGGAAGAGCCGCCAGTCGCGCCGCCGCGGCGACCATGTTTTCCAACGGGTCGGCATAATGACCCGGTGGTATCGGCACGTACTGAGGCGGTGTAGTGTTCACACGGGGAGGCCCCATTACTTGCGGCTGATTCGGCGTTCCAGCCCCGGGTGCCGTGATCTCTGGCGGGTTACTGGGCCCTGCACCAGGCGTGTTAAAAAGGTTTCGGGGATCGTAAACCGGAGGGAGTCGAGATTGAGCCTTCTGATGCCTCCTTCTCATGATCTCATCGGACGCGTTCTGATCCATCATGAGCCGGAAAGACTGCGCCTGAATTAGCTGAGTCTGGGCGTCGAGAGCCGCCCGCTCTGCATCCATCCTGATCCCTTCCGCTGCTAGATCTTCCTTGGCTCTTGCGATGTCCAGCTTTAACTGTGCCACCTCTGCATCATGTTGAACTTGATCCACTGGGGTGACCGTAGCGGTTAGCAGGGCCGTCATCTTGTCTGTGAGATCCATCAGCACCTGAGCCGGCGAGTGCACAGGGCCTCCTGCCCCGGCGGCGGGGTTTTGAACAGGTTGCGCGCCGGCCATAAAGATCCCAACCCGGCTCGGCGGCTCAAAGGGGTCCGGAATACTGTCGCCATCGGAACAACCCCTGAGCCTGCCATCTTGAAGTTGGTATAACGAATCGGTCTCCTCTGTGGATGACTCGCCGTCAGAGTGAGCGGCCGTCTCATCACCAGATCCAGATCCTTCAGAGAGCCCTCCATGGACGCATCCCACGAAAGCACGCTTCAAGGCAGGCAAAGTCCGGGCGGGTCGTGCACGTTGAGGCGTCTTGATGAGATCGGCGCAAAGGTCCGTCTCAGGGCCCGGCTCACCAATCTTGCCAATGAAGACATGGATTCCGCCGAAGGGGACCCGGTACCCGTACTCAATTGAGCCGGCGTCGGGGCCCCAGTTTGCATCGTTGATGTAGAGCTTGCCGCGACGAGTCTTGGTCATCCGGCTCACAGCGTATCCCTTGAGCCCTTCGAAGCTGCACTTCAAGAACTCAAATCCACCGTGCGCTGGCCCCACGGTGGGCGCCAACTGTCGTGGAATTGTCACGGCAGATGTCCTCGTGCAAGGACTTAGTCGTGGAGCCATCGCAACTAGGAAGCTTAAAGGGGTTAAACGGGACAAGGGACACGAGGATTATACTGGTTCGGCCCCCTTACGGTGAAGGTAAAATCCTACGTCCAGTTGAGGTGGTATTACTTAAGGTTTCGATGACCACGGAGCTTAATCGCTATGCCTGGCTACCGATCTGTTGTCTCCCGTCCTGAACCGCCGCCGGGTCGTCCCTTTATATAGAGAGGTTGACGCCCAACGGCTCTCAGAGTCCCGGCCGGCTTATAAAAGTGTCCGGCTCGGACTCTTAACTACTCTTGCCTTACACTACAAGTCTTGCCATAACAGCGGTTTATCCCTACGGGCCTTAAGCCGCCTCCAGGTCTTAAGCCCATTACTGATCCGCCATTCTCAAGCTTGGTACTGGGCTTCAGGTGATGATCATTATGACGTAACCCGGCCCTTCCTGGGCGGGTGACTATAATGGTTATATGCTCAACAGATGCCGTAAGAATACATCAATACATCATACATACGATCAACATCCGACTATGGATGAAACACAAACAGAAGCTCAAACGGCATCCACCCTGCTAGCCCAGGCTGCCGACCTAGAACCTATCCCCTAATTGAAGAAGAAGCAGAAGAAGAACTCCAAAACAAGAAACATCGCTCTCGCGTCATGATCATTGCAAAACCTGTACCTGCAACTGTTGTTGTAGTAAATTGTGAGCCACGAGGACTCAGCAATCCCATTACCATGGGTATCAAGACTAGCAAAGCTTAATGGGTAAGGAAGGGGGTAAAGTGGTGAGGTTGCAGCAGCGACTAAGAAAGTATGGTGGCTAACATACGCCAATAAGAGCGAGAAGAGGAGCAACGGAACGGTCGTGACGCTAGCAATGATCAAGAAGTGATCATGAACTCCTACTTACGTCAAACATAACCCAGAAACCGTCTCTTACCGGACTCCGCCAAAAAGAGACCATCACGGCTACACACGCGGTTGATGCGTTTTAATTAAGTCGAGTGTCAAGTTCTCTACAACCGGACATTAACAAATTCCCATCTGCCACATAACCGCGGGCACGGCTTTCGAAAGTTCAAAACCCTGCAGGGGTGTCCCAACTTAGCCCATTATAAGCTCTCACGGTCAACGAAGGATATTCCTTCTCCCGGGAAGACCCGATCTATCTCAGAATCCCGGTTTACAAGACATTTCGACAATGGTAAAACAAGACCAGCAAGACCTCCCGGCGTGCCGACACCCTGATAGTAGCCGCGTGTATCTCATCTCAGGCCACAACTAGATGAGCTAAGCGTACAGGTACCAACATAACCCAAGTTGCCAAGGGACGGTCCCGCACGGTGCTCTAGTTCGGACCAACACTTAGAGAAGCATTGGCCCGGAGAGGCTAAAATAAAGATGACCCTCGGGTTAATTACTCCCAAGGGAAAGGTAATAGGTTGTTAGGCAAATGGTAAAACCAATGTTGGGCCTTGCTGGAGGAGTTTTATTCAAGGCGAACTGTCAAGGGATTCCCATAACACCCAACCGCGTTAGGGACGCAAAAATCCGGGAACATAATACCGATATGACGGAAACTAGGGCCGCAAGAGTGGAACAAAACACCAGGCATAAGGCCGAGCCTTCCACCCTTTACCAAGTATATAGATGCATTAATTAAATAAGAGATATTGTGATATCCCAACATAAAACATAATCCAACATGGAGCCATCTTCATCTTTACCTGCAACTAGCAACGCTATAAGAGGGGCTGAGCAAAAGAGGTAACATAGCCAAACAACGGTTTGCTAGGAAGGGTGACAAGGTTAGAGGTTCATGGCAATTTGGGAGGCTTAAAGATCAAGTGATAGGTAGCGCAGCATAGCGATAGAACGAAGCAACTAGCATAGCAATGATAGTAGTGAGATCCAGGGTAACTGTCATCTTGCCTGAAATCCCGCTAGGAAGAAGAACGAGTCCGTGAAGAAGATGAAGCCACGAAGACGAACGAATCCTCACGATCGCAACGAAACAGGAACTAACGAGAAGGAGTACAACCGGAAAGAAGAAAACAACACGGTAAACACTCAACACATAAACAAGACATGATGCTCAACCAAGTATGATGCATGACAAGGCTACATGAAGCTACTCATGGCAAGAGATGATGCATACAAGAGCAACACATCAAAGCAAGTTTGAATGAGGCCGGAAACAACATATGACAATTCCGGTAAGTCCTCATATGCAAATTTCGAAATTGGTCCAGATCTGAATAAACCTTATGTTTAAGTTGTTAAACAGCAAGTTAAGACTCACCAAGATGATCTACACGAAATTCTAGTCAAGTTACATATAAAGTTCATTAGATTCGGAGCTACGGCCTAGAAGATATGAGCAAAACAAGTTAAACATGGCATTGATGCAAAATGCATTCAAACATCAAGCAAACACACTCAAAACAAGAATGCAACAAGGTAATATGAAACTACATGCAAAACAAAGCAATTTTCATATAGAGCATGCTCAAAACGGAGCAATGGTGCAACACATACACTCCAAACAAGATATAGCAACAATCTGTCCAAAACAGCAACTAGGCATTTTGCACGCATCAAAACAACATGCTACAGCACCTCAACATGAAAAAAAAAGACATGGACGTGATGTGCAGGTAAAGCACTGCAAAACATGAACACTGAGATATTCCAAGAAAACAATAGAACATGCTCAAAAAGACATGGCAAAATTGAAAATAATAACAGTTTCACAGACTTTGCGGAAATCACTGGACATGGCAGAAATAACATCAGGTTGCAAAGTTTAGAGCTATCAAATAACATACAATAGGAAAATATCATAGCAAACAAAGGTATGTCATGAATCTACTAATTGCATAGAACAAAAGTCCCTTACTGATCACGAGCCAAAAAAGGTACAGAAGATATGATGGCACCCATGTAAACATAGCAAGTTTCATAAACAGATTCAGACTTAGCAGAAAAACTGAGCATGGCATAATCAGACTTATGAAGGCATATTTGTGAGCTCAAATCACACATCACAAAGCATTTCATGGCATGTGAAGGCATGCAAAAGTAAGATGGCATAATTATGAAGCAACGTATGGCAAGAGAAAGTTCATAGGGTGCATGGATCACTAGCAAAACACATGTCAAAACTGAACTTCATGTTAACAGGCTGAAAGCAACATTATTTAGCAATTTGAGAGCAAATTTGCAACAAGCTACAGGAGGCTATAAATGCAAAAAAGGGCATGGAGAGATAGAGCATAATATGTATCACATAACATCCTTAGTGAATAACTCTAGATTATGCATAGAAGTCACGGTGACAGCAGGTTTATATGGCATCACAATGTTACAGCTACAGACTTGGCAGAAATGACCAAGTCACAGAAATCAGCAACATCATGGAGGCTACTTTACATGCTTGTGCTAGTCACCACATAGATCTAAAAAATACAACACAAGCACCCCTTTAAAGATGACATGATTAAGTTCAAAACACATGTTGAGCTCATGCTCATAGTATCTACACACAAAATGCAATGAAAAAGGCAAATCACCAAGTTCTGTTAAACTACAGCAGACAACATCACGTAGCACTTTTGCAACGATTATTAGGGCATCAATATGAACTCAAACAAACATGAAACACTGGAACAAAATGAAGAGCATCTCATGATGAACATTTTGATATATCATATGCACCAAATGGATCAATATGCATGGAGATATGAGATGATGAACATAGGCACATAATGATAGAATTTCGGGACTTAGAGAAAAAAATCAACCTCGCGGGTCAACCCGGATCGGGTTGGACGAGATGGATCCGGGCGCGGGCCCGCGGATCGGGTCGGAGTAGGCGCGGGCCCGGGCGAGGTCGGCGGAATCCGGCGAGCTCCGAGGCGGCGGAGGTCCGGTCCGCCGCAGGGGATGGCGGATCCGGCCGGCGGGGTCCTTCCCCGGCCGTGATCTCGCCGGCGGCGAGCGAGGTGAAGGGGCGGCGACACCCGGGCGAGGGCGGGCTACAGGCGGCGGGACGGGAGGCGGGCGGCGCGCTCGGGCGCGGCGCCGGGCGGAGATGCGGGGCAGCGCCGGCGACGGGCGGCGGGGCGGCGACCGGAGGACGGCGGCGCGCTCCGGTGGGGTTGAGGCGGCGGCAGACGACGAACGGGCGGCGGCGAGCGGAGGCGGGGCGCGGGAGGCGCGCGGGCCGGCGGCGGCGAGAGAAGGCAGAGGCCACGTGGGGCGATGCCACTGGCTTCGGGCGGCGGCGGGCTGACGTGTCGCCACCAGATTGGATTGGGCGACGCGTCCGGCGAACACGTCCGGAGGCGGGGATGGGAAAAAGCTAGTGTTAGGGTAGGATTTGATCCGAAATTTGGGGGAAGGGGGTGTTTATATAGGTAGAGGGAGCTAGGAGAGTCCAAATGGGGTGCGGTTTTCGCCCACACGATCGTGATCGAACGGCGGAGAGCATGGAGGGGGGTTTGCTGGCTTAGTGGGCTGATTTGGAGGGGTGTTGGGCTGCAAGAGAAAAGGGGCTTTGCGGGGTACGCGGTTAACCGTTGGGGCATCAAACGACCTCCAAATGGAACGAAATTTGACGGGCGGTCTACCGGTGATATACCAAGGCAACTCAACAAATCTCGGCCCATTCCGAGAACGTTTTTCCCCCGCTCACGAAACAAGGTCTGAGAGGGGCGACGGGCGCGTGTGGGAGTGTCGGATCGCGAAACGGACAACGCGGAAAAGGACCGGATGCAAGTTTCGAAAAACATGCAGATGAAATGCAGATGATGACATGGCAAAATGCAACACGCAAGCAAATGACATGGCAACAACGACGAATAACTGGAAGATACCTGGTGCATCGGATCCGGGGCGTTACATAGGCAGAGGCCTAACTATAGAGGTAGAACGACTCGTATATGTGTGGAGAAGGAGAGACCCAGCTATGTCTTGTGGGAGATCGGTCGACATCCATACATAACTGAAGGACGGGAAATAGGATGGGACAGAGAGAGAGAGGAGAGGGAGAGGAAGGGAGAGGGGTAGAGTGCTGGATGGGTGATGGACTTGCTTCTCAAAGATGGTGGGAGAGGCCTACTAGACAAACTGAGGGTGGAACTGCAATATTATCAATAAGAGTGGGGATGTGTTTCTGTGTGTGCCTGTGCGTGATAGATCTGTCGGGACACATCCATGGATGATGAAGGGGAACCATTTGTTTGGTAAGCAAACCTAACTAGATCGGTAGATCAATTGTTGTTTGTCGGAGGAAGGGAGAGACACAACTAATGAGGTAGATCGATCGACGCGTGGGGAAAACGAGTTATAAGGACCTAGCTAGCTATATGTATAGCGGGAGATCGGTCGGTGTACGTCCATATGTTAGAGGCAAATAAGGCCCGACGAGATGGATAGACAGAGAGAATGGAGCTAGGAGGTGGTGCGAGAGGCCCAGCTACTAGCTAGATAGGGAGAGGAGTGTGCGGTTGTGAGATCAGTGAAAAGAGGGGCGAGAATTTACACGTGAGTGGGACCGTATGAGAGACACGAGGGAAGGACACATAAAGGAGGAGATTGAAGGTGCGTCTGTATGTTGTAGGCAGACATCGCTGGAGAGGTTTATCGATTGGTGTGTGTCGGAAAGGAGTTGTGGAGACTGTGGGAAAACGAACTAAAGAAGAAAAAAATGAATGTGCGCGATGGATAGAATGCTGAGGGAGGGGGAGGGCGAGGAGGGCGTGTGCATGCACGAGAGAAAGTTAGTGGTAGCTACAAAGGTTAGAGGATTGTGTGGGTGTAAGAGACAAATAAAGATCATAATTTGATATGAAAGTGGATTCATCTATTTGAATAGGAGATCATAGTGTTTTAAACATATGCATGCATGAATATAGCGGTGATACGCGTGTTGTGGTTTTTCACATGTTATACCATAATGTGATAATGCATGGCGTTTGCAACTCATAGCTAAATGTCGAACAATCTAAACCATACTATACAACGAACAATCTCACATTTTATTTGAATTTGTGATAATGTGTGGCGTTTGCAGCTTACAACCAAATATCGAACAATCTAAACAATACTATATATCGAACATTCTCACATTTTATTTGAATTTGTGGTAATGTGTGTTGTTTGCAACTCACATCTAAATACTTGTAGGCGTAGGGGGCGAGGCACCATACATAATGTGATAAACACATTATACATATGAGACATGGTTTAGTTTGTGAAGATCTAGCTAGAGCTTGAAATGTACTATGATTTGAAATCAACATAAAGTGGATTCAAAAAATCAAGTTCGAGTTCATATAGTACACATAGTTCATATGTAACTCGAGACTAATCATGTGGTGTGCTGTGAAGATAACACACAAACGATGGTTTAACTTGACAATAATGACGATTGTAGATCTTATTAAAACAGAGAAACGAATTTAAACGCTTTGACTTCACAATAATCATTATTGTAGATCTTATTCAAATAGAGAAACAAATTCAAATTTAGTTCATATTGAAGGGTTAGTATATACGTTTGGAATGCACTAAAACGTTCATTTGAGTACTAGGTTGCATGCATTATACACGTAGCGAAATATTTTAATTGAACATAACATGAACAAAGTTTTGAATGACATTTGTAGTTCGAATTGATTTGGTACAATACACGTTAGGCTTGTCCGGAAATTTCAACCCGCGCCTTGTTAGCCCGAAATATTTAGGATATATCTTTGTCTCGTTGTGCTCCGACAACTCCCTCCATCTCAACCCGCACCTTGCTATTCCAAATTTACAACGCGCGCGAAAACTCCCACCTCACGTGAAATTCCGACACGTGAAATGCCCGTGATACCCCTGAACCGAAAGAAACGCCTCAAATCGGTGGGGGTACTTTCGTAACTTACCCCACATTTCGGACAAGCGCGTCCCTAAGCCATGGTTCCCCACTCCCATCCCATCTGCCCACCCATTCGTACACCGAGGCCAGGAAAACCTACGAAGCCCCACACCCTCCTCCGTCCGCCACTCAGCCGGAGCCTCTTCCCCGACGACGTCGCCCACAACAACACCTCGACGTCCCTCATCCACCATACCGGATGAGGATCCGTCGTCGATCTGGTCGTCCCGCCGGTTCAGCCACCACGTCCTCCACCTCCAAGGAGTTGCCCCGACGTTCCCCTCGTGTTTTGCGCCACCTCCATTCCCACACCGCCGTCTTCACCTGCACCACCGGAAGAGCATCAGCATCACCGTTTCCTCGGATGAAGCTGCGGCCTAATCGGCGCCACCAAAGAGTTTGTACACTAATCGCCACATTTTCTTCTTGATTCGATCTCACGGTGTTGCCGGCGCTCGGTCCCGAGCCGACACGGCGCAGCTCTATCCACCGCGGCGTCGCCGGCCACTTCCTCCACGACGTCGCTCCCTCGGCGGCGACGTCCACATCAGTAGGAGTTGCTGCTGCTTTAGCTCTTGCTCGCGCTGCTGCTCTGCTCTTGCTCTCAGTCCCCTGCCTGGTCTGCTCTTGCTCTTTCTCGCGCTGCTGCTCTCGCTCTTGCTCTTGCTTGCGATGCTGCTCTGATTTAGCTACACTTCAGTCGACTGAATCAACTTTTGGGTCAGTCGATTTTCAGGGGGTGGGGGGCTCGCCGGAGTTAAGGAAGAACCAGCCACAGCGGGGAGGGGGGCTTGCCGGAGAAGTACCCCACTATCTATCTTAGGGTTCAGGGTGGGGGCGGTGATCGCCGGCGGTGGCGTGGGGATTGCCAGAGAAAAAGATCGGCATGGGGGGCCTAGAGGGATGGCCGGGGCGGCAGTGGACCGGCGGTGGGGAGTGTTTTCGAGGCGGGCGGGGCGTTGCACCGCCGGCGGCGGGCGGCGGGGGGCGGCTGTTTGGCCAGTGGTGGCTGGCGGCTCAGAGGGGTGGAGGTTGAAGATGAACTGCAGGCCCTTGATTTCGTATCCAATGGCTGCAAAATTGACTAACCAGAGGTGAAAATGTAAGTCGACTGACGTGTAGCCTCACCTCTAGTGCGTTCAGTTTCGACAGTAAAATTCAGTTTCAACAGCAAAATTCAGTTTTGACAGTTAAGTTCAGTTTTGACGGTTAAATTCAGTTCCGATTGTTAAGTTCAGAGATGAGCGGCTGATGTATACATCTAGCACTTTGTGGTTATGTATTTTACGTCATCTATTGGAGATGCTATTAGAATTCCACTCAGGTTAGCATTGTCTCTCTTGTCCTGCTTCAGCCTCGGCGTCGTACAACTCACCGGAGCTGCTCCAACTAAGAAACCCTCCATCACAGCGGAGCAGTACCTTGGGCTCCATCTCGAGACGCCGAAGGTCTTCTTCCCCTCCTCCGACAGCCAAGTCAACCGGAGCATCCTCACCGGCCAACCCAATCACGCTGAGATCGACATGGCTTCGCCAAAGAGGTTGTACACTTCTTGTGGTTTGACTTAATCTCACCATGCTTCTTTGCATCCTGTGATCTTCCAATTCTGGTGAACCAAACACCCAGATTGGCAGAAATCCTGTGTTTTTAAATTCTCTGTTTTGCACGTGCATTCCTATCCTATTCCTATCTATTTCCTATACCTGCATTGTGAGAATCCTCAAATTCAACCAAGCCCTTACACAATTACTTTTGTTACAGATATGTGTCAAAGAAAACCTTGTGTGGTTTGTCCTGCTCCTGCGGTGCTGTGTTCCACCCCAGCTCAGCTACTCCAACGATGGAAGGGTTCACCACGGCAGGGATCCGCTCTCCAGACTGTCTTTCGCCGCCTCAGATCTTCTTCCCCGCCACCGGCAGCCATGACAACTGCATTACCATCATCAACTGAGCAGATGACCTTGAGGACTACACGGGTCCGCAAGAGAGGTCGCACTCTTCCGTGTCTGCTTACGTTATGCATCGCTTAATATGATGACATGCTACTTTATCGTCGTGTTCACCTATTATACTCCGACTCAGGTCCAAACTTATGCTGAAACTTGAGTTTTTAAATGGTTGTGGGGTACATATTGGGGCAGCAATCAGTACTATATGTCTACTATCTGGTTAATCTTGGGTGTCTACTATGAGTTTCATGTTGGGTGCAAACAAACATTAAAGGAGCCATTATCTGTATTTTTTAACTAAAGCTATTATCTGCCTGCTATCATTGGTTTTGGGTCTATCCACTGTTTTCTACCATCACTCTAGATTTGTGCATGCACTCCTTACATAATCTCACTATGCTTTATTCCTATGGATGTCAATTATTGTACACAATGGAACTGAACATGTAGAGCAAAAGAGACGAGCCTTGCGTGGCAATAAAATTTAATGCAGACGTCGCTCCATGGTGGGCACAAAGGCAGCCCCCCTCCACCCATTTCGGATCGTAATCAAGAGGAAGATAACTGTTCTGAGGGGGATTCAGAAGCAAAGGCCACTCCTATTTACCCCATGAGGTCTTCACTCTAACTTGGCATGCTGATGTTAGTTATATCATGCATATGGTGCCTTGCATTGCTTACTTTATACATCAAATATGTCAACTGCTTAGTTTAGACATGCTTTGTGTGAATGCCATCTGTTTAGTTTATTCATCGTTTATGTGAATTATGCAATGCCATCTTGTTTAGCCAGGCATCATATATGTGAATTTTGCAATGCCATCCTGCTTAGCCAGTCATCTTATATGTGAATTATACCAGGTCATCCTTTTTTTGTTATGTATTACATTTGTCAACAATGTTAGTACATTCAACTACTCTTCGTGTGCATCAGCCATTTGACACAGTGATGGAAAATTCTGTAGTGAAAACAAGGTCTTCAGAGCAGACTATGCTATCTGACGAAGCGCATATCTCGCTGGTTACAGATAGCTCCTCAGAGGAGGATTCAGAGACAGATGACTAGACCTATTCCTCCCCCCCCCCCGATGTGCATGCTCTAACTTGGCAGGGTAATGTTGCTCATATCGTGCGTATGGTATCTTGCATTGCTATGTCATTTGCTTAGTTTAGACATGATTTGTGTGAATGCCACCTGTTTAGTGTCTAATTACCATATATGTGAATTATGCAATGCCATCTTTTTGCAAGACATTATATATGTGAATTATGCAATGCTATCTTGTTGCAAGGCATTATATATGTGAATTATGCAATGCCATGTTGTTTAGCCAGGCGTCTATATGTGAATTATATCATGCCGTCCTTTTTTTGTATTTCTCATTGCTTTTGTCGACAATGTTTGTATATTCAACTGCTCTTCCTGTGCATCAGCCATTTGAATTGGTGATGGAGAAATCTAGAGTGAAAACAAGGTCTTCAGAGCAGATAATGCTACCTGGTGAAGCAGATATGTTGCTGGTTACAGATAGCTCTTCAGAGGAGGATTCAGAGGCAGATGACCAGTCCTATTATCCCCCTGAGGTGTATGCTCAAACTTGGCCGGGTTATATTACTCATATCATGCATATGTTGTATTGCAGTGCTTAGTTTTTACATCATTTACACGGTATTGAATGCCATCTCCTTAGTTGACACATCATATATGCGATTGCCCTCTGCTCACTTCCGTAGTATATAAATCATATATTTGAATTATATCATGCCATGATGTTTACATAGACAGCATGTATCTGAATTATGGCATGCCAACCCATTTTCTAAAGACATGATATAGTTATATCATCTCATCCTGTTCACATAGTCATCATATTTTTGAATTATGTCATTCTATCCGTGAATTATATCATGCCATCATGTTTCCATCGATGGCATGTTTGTGATTTATGGCATGCCAACCACTTTAATAGACACATCGTATAGTTATATCATCTCATCATGTTTACATAGTCATCGTATTTTGAAGTATGTCATTCTATCATGTTTAGTTAGCCATCATATATGTGAAATTGTGTCATGTTATCCTGTTTAATTAGCCATCATATATTTGAAATTATGTCCTGCTATTCTGTTTGGTTAGAAAACATAAATGTGAATTAGTTCATGCCCTGTTTTCTTCCCTACTATCCATTGCACCTGTCTATCTTACAATGTTTGTACATTCAATTACTTTTCTTGTTTATCAGCCATTTCAATTGGAGGGGGTGATGGCAGTATCTGTGGGAGTAAAAACACGGTCTTCAGAAAAGATCGTGCTACCTGTCGATGGAGATAGAACCACGGTTGTACTTGCCCAAGAACCAGCCCCACCACACATAACCCAGACTCACGCAGATTGTACCCCTACCCAGTTGGACAGAGAACCAGCTACACCCCTTCTAACCCCAACCCCAGCAGATAGTAACCCAGTTCCCGTTGACACAGCACCGTCTCCACCACAGAGCACCCAAACATGAGCAGTTAGTAAGGCAACTGCATTGCCCAAAGCACGAGGACCACCACTCCGAACCCCAAGTCAACGCTTAAAGCAGAAGAAGAATTGTTCTCAGGTTAGGTACCGTAGCTATGGTTCATACTACTTTGCTCTTGCATCGCTGTATTTACTCATACCAACTAATTTCAAATTTGAAGGATGCAATTGAAACTCCAATGGCGCAATAGGTATGTTTTAAACCTGTTTCTTTAACGTGTTTGCTGTTGTAACTTGCTCTATGTTGATTTCAGTTTCAATTGAATAAACAGTTATGTTCTCATGCCATGCACATTACAAGTGTTGTTATTGCTGTGTAGTTTCCCACACTTATATTCTGTCTATGCTGCTTTGTCTTAAATAGATATGATTAAAACTGTATCTATCTTGCTTTGGCAACATAAACTAGAATGATATAGACCATACAGTGACCATACTACATAGATATATGTTTGTTTCATGCTGTTATCCTATCCACCTTACTACTGAACTGGTTTACCAAAATGAGTTTCATATACTACATTGTAAACCTGTGATGTGTTTGTTTGTTTCTCCTTTAGAACGCGGATAAAATATTGGAGAAGAGTACCCCGTTATGCAATGGTAAAGGAAGTAATGCAGATCAGGTTCAAGATAGTGAGACATCCCTGTTGTTCTCCAAGAAAGCTGATAAAAACTATATTGAACACTGAGACAACCCCAAAGTCATGTCTTGATGTAGTGTTCGAGTTACTGGCTACTGCTGCTGGCACCAGCTCTTCGTACTCGTTGCCTGAATCAGTTCGGCTTCTTGAGTTTTAACTTCAAGTTGAAAGACATCGATCAGATGTTATGCACAGGAAGCCGAAGGACTGAGGAAGTCCCTGCAGAATTCAGATGCATACATTCGGGTGCAACAGCAAGTGCTGGAGGATTTAAGCGCCAAACAAGAGAAAGTTAATAAGCTTGCTAAGCATCTTGCCAACATTATGGGTACCCAGGATATTGTTTCTTGAGCTCTTCTGAAGTGGTTTCAGTTCTGGACTTGTTTTGCTGCGGCGTTTATATGCTGCTTTGTTCCCTATATTTGCATTTGTGGCGAACTTTGATGCCCAGTTGATGTAATATGTGTAATAGCCGTGATAGCCTAGCGTAAGTTACTTGCTTATTTATTTCCGTTGTCTTGTTTATTTGTTTTCTTGTAGTCAGTGCAGTTCTTTTTCCGTGGTTTCCTGGTGGCCGGAATAACCTATTTTCTAAAACTAGGCCACATTAACAATGGGCTACATATTTACTGTAGTTAACATGGGCCTCCTACGGGCCGTAGAAACAATGGGCCTTCTAAGGGCCGTAGAAACAATGGGCCTTCTACAGGGCGTAGACACAATGGGCCTTCTACGGGGCGTAGACACAATGGGCCTTCTACGGGTCGTATCATCAATAGGCCTTCAACGGGCCGTATGACCGGTTGGCCAAACATGGGCCAATAACAGACAACATTATGGCCGTAAATGGGCTAGAGTTGAAATCGTCCGTTCATGGGCCGACCACAATGGGCCGTCGTTAATAGGTCATATTTGATGACGCTATGAAAACTGCCCAACGTATTAACGGGCCACAAACGGGCCGACTGTAACCACGGGTTGTATTTGGCCCACAAGCAGAAAATGACAGTAACGGGCCGAAAGTAAACGGATGCTGGAAATGAGCCCAAGAATAAATGGGCCCTAAGAAGGCCGAAAGATAACATGGGCTGGAAACGGCCCAACGGAATAATGGGTCGTTAATGGGTATAAAGTGAAACACTGTTCCTTACGGGCCAGTTTTACCACGGGCCGTTAATGGGCCGAGGGTTACTAAGGGCCTCATATGGACCAAAAGACGTCATGGGCCATACATGGGCCGGAAGTTAAAACGGGCTGGAATTATATTGGACGGCCCAGATGACGCTACTGGGCCTAATTCGGATAGGTCGTAAACGGGCCCTAGTTTAGCAGGCTGTAAATGGGCTATATGCGAACAGGCCGTTAACAGGCTTGCCGTGGGCTGGCACGCCACCTTTTGACCAAGTCAAACGGGCCGGCCATTTCACAGGAATGGACCTCTGTTGGGTCGTGCCATGTGTCGACGTATCATAGGCGCTTTGGGTCCAATGAGTGGATGATGTCTGTCCCAACGGTGAGCTGACACGTGTTTCCTCCAGCCAATGATGATTTTACACGTGGAAAATCCCCATTGGTCGGGGCTGTTAACGGGTTATCGGATCCAAAACCGGACCCGATATCTTAACGGCGTTCCGTTATGGTGGATGCCACGTGTCGGTCACCCTTGACGAAAGCACTTCTATGACGCGCGATTTATCGTCATGGAAGTGGACACTTACGTGATGATAATTTTGGTAATGTCATGGAACACTTCTACGACAGCACAGGTATGACTATCTTGATTCTGCATAAATTTGTCATGGATGTACATGCATGACAGAAAACGTGACCTACTATGACAAACAAGTATCATCACGGAAGTGTATTTTTTTGTAGTGCTAGCAAGGTTTTTCTAGCCCACCCAAGCTAGCTCGCCCACAAAAGCTAACATATTTTAACAGTTCCAAACGCCTAACCTTGCCCGGCTATGCTATAAGCTGTTCTTGCTAAGGATCCAAACGCTCGCTAGCAACGAGGCCAGGAGGGGATTGAGATGCGAAGTTAATGGACGACGCCTAAACATTTTGGGAATATATGATTTCCGTAGGATGACTTAACACCTAGACCGAGGGAGTACTACTCCTCAGTCCAGGTTTGATGGAATATTCGTCACCTCTTCTCTTCATGTACGTACTCCATTTGTATCTCACTTCACGTGGCTTCGCACTCGCACGATTTTCCTATTCTATGAACCTGTGTGTGCGTGTGCGTGTGTGTGTTTAACATCATGTGTGTGTTAGAGAGAGCGACAGATCGACCTACTCCTACAGAGAGATGGTGTGTAGTGTATGATTTTAGCCGTGAGAGTCGGTGCATCCTCTCATTTCCGGGCGTCCGGTAGGGACAGGCGGACAGCTGCCATGCCCGCTCCTGACCAGCCTGGCCCACCCAAACCCCTCCATTGCTGGCGCGCACTTCCCGCCCGAAACGGTCAGCGCCGCTCCAAAGAATCGGTGCCGCATTCATGCCCGGGCAGAGCGGACGTGACCTCTCACTGGCGCCTGCATTGAAGGGAGAAGCGGATTCAAGAGTGATGGTTGCTTGGTCCGTCCAACTTACTGCTGGGTCTATGTGATTTGACGGCTCATTGGTCATTATTACTGAGGTGGTAGGACTGCTGGATGTCCCACGCTTTCGGCGAAAGGAGGTACTACTAGATTACAATTTTCTCCCTTCTTACGGTGGAGGAATGCAAGAGCAGTGAAAACACGCAGGCTCAGTGATTACATGGCCCACCTCACACTATCACCATATTTTCTGGACACCGTGCGACACCTAACTCTTTACAGAGTACTCCCTCCGTTCCTAAATACAAGTCTTTGTAGAGATTCCACTACGTGGACTACATACGGAACAAAATGAATGAATCTACACTTAAAATGCATCTATATACATCCGTATGTGGTTCATGGTGAAATCTCTATAAAGACTTATATTTAGGAACGGAGGAAGTACTTGTATAGTTTGTACTGTAATTTATCAGCGAGATAGTACAATGCTATGAAGCTTCCAGCTTCTGTTACATGTATCTTGCGTCCAAGGTTGCCCATTGCAACATTTCATCAAATACAAAGGAGACTAACATGCATGCTATTGCATCTCAATGATTGACAGATCATAGCAAATATGTACTCCCTCCGTTCCAAAATAAGTGTCTCAACTTTATGCTACATACGGAGCAAAATGAGTGAATCTACACTCTAAAATACGTCTATATACATCAGTGTTTGGAGTATGTACTAGTAGTTCATATTGAAATCTACTAAAGGACATATATATACCAAACAATATGATAATCTCTCTAACCGAGGTAGTAGGGACGAGGAGTAAACGGAGGGAGTAGTAAAATTTTCTCCTCGTCCCGCGAGCCACCGCACGCGTGGGCGAGGGAGCGGGCGTAAGGTGTACAGTACTACTACTAGTAAGCAAGCTTCACCTCATCCTGCGAGCCACCGCGCCCGTGGGCGGGGGAGACGACATACTAAGCAAGCTTCTCCTCGTTCTGCGAGTTGACGGGACACATCAAAAGTACTCCAGTGTATAGAGCCTTGCCTCTAAGGTAGGCCCCACATGGTTAGCCTCTTTTTTATCATAACGCGCCAAGTCGCAATTTGTTTGTTCACCCGTGGTAGACGATCCTCCCTCCATCTAGTGGACAACCAGTACACGTATCAAATTACCACGTGGGCTGCCTTTTCGTACAGAAATGAGCTCCACCGCGTACCCGCGCGGGTGTGGTTGGGAAAGAGACGGGAGTACGTGCGTCGTGCGTGCACCTCTTCTCTTCGTGCACGTCCCCCACCTACGTGGGTGTGTGTGAGAGATACAAACCTAGACAAATGGCTTGTGCGTTCGTGAGTGTTTTTTGTTTTGGGGGGAGGTTGATTTCGTGAATGTATTTGTGGGAATATGTGTCGATGACATCTCAAACAAAATTTTGCATGCAATGTGTGTGAAATGGAGGCCTATCCATATCATATATAGAGGGTCGGGCAATCCACGAGAAGAGAGGGAGGGGTCATAGATATTGATAGAGTCGAAGAGAGGATCAAGTGGGTGGGTGCGAGATCGATGAAGAGAGCCATCGAAATTGTGTGTGTGTGCAAGTCAAAGATATAGGGCGACTGACCTAGCTACCGGAACGTCAGAGGGCACATGTCAATTTTGTGTGTGGCAGGGAGACATGACTAGAGCGCTCGATCTATCGGTGTGTGTGTGTGTGTGGGAGGGGGTGGTGGGAGGGGTAGGCAGAGGCCTAACTATAGAGGTAGAACGACTCGTATATGTGTTGAGAAGGAGAGACCCATCTATGTCTTGAGGGAGATCGGTCGACATCCATACATAACTGAAGGACGGGAAATAGGATGGGACAGAAAGAGACAGGAGAGAGAGAGGGAGGGAGAGGGGTAGAGTGCTGGATGGGTGATGGAGTTGCTTCTCGAAGATGGTGGGAGAGGCCTACTAGACAAACTGAGGGTGGAACTGCAATATTATCAATAAGAGTGGGGATGTGTTTTTGTGTGTGCCTGTGCGTGATAGATCTGTCGGGACACATCCATGGATGATGAAGGGGAACCATGTGTTTGGTAAGCAAACATAACTAGATCGGTAGATCAATTGTTGTTTGTCGGAGGAAGGGAGAGACATAGATATGAGGTAGATCGATCGACGCGTGGGGAAAACGAGTTATAAGGACCTAGATAGCTATATGTATAGCGGGAGATCGGTCGGTGTACGTCCATTTGTTAGAGGCAAATAAGGCCCGGCGAGACGGATAGACAGAGAGAATGGAGCTAGGAGGTGGTGCGAGAGGCCCTGCTACTAGCTAGATAGGGGGAGGAGTGTGCGGTTGTGAGATCGATGAAAAGAGGGGCGAGAGTTTACACGTGTGTGGGACCGTATGAGAGACACGAGGCAAGGACACATAAAGGAGGAGATTGAAGGTGCGTGTGTATGTTGTAGGCAGACATCGCTGGAGAGGTTTATCGATCGGTGTGTGTCGGAAAGGAGTTGTGGAGACTGTGGGAGAACGACCTAAGGAAAAAAATGAATGTGCGCGATGGATAGAATGCTGAGGGAGGGGGAGGGCGAGGAGGGCGTGTGCATGCACGAGAGAAAGTTAGTGGTAGCTACAAAGGTTAGAGGATTGTGTGGGTGTAAGAGACTAACAAAGATCATAATTTGATATGAAAGTGGATTCATATATTTGAATAGGAGATCATAGTGTGTTAAACATATGCATGCGTGAATATAGCGATGATACGCGTGTTGTGGTTTTGCACATGTTATACCATAATGTGATAATGCATGGCGTTTGCAAATCACAACTAAATGTCGAACAATCTAAACCATACTATACATCGAACAATCTCACATTTTATTTGAATTTGTGATAATATGTGGCGTTTGCAGCTTACAACTAAATATCGAACAATCTAAACAATACTATATATCGAACATTCTCACATTTTATTTGAATTTGTGGTAATGTGTGGTGTTTGCAACTCACATCTAAATACTTGTAGGCGTAGGGGGCGGGGCACCATACATAATGTGATAAAAACATTATACATATGAGACATGGTTTAGATTATGAATATCTAGCTAGAGCTTGAAATGTACTATGATTTGAAATCAACATAAAGTGGATTCAAAAAACTCGAGTTCGAGTTCATATAGTACACATAGTTCATATGTAACTCGAGACTAATCATGTGGTGTGCTGTGAAGATAATACACAAACGATGGTTTCACTTGACAATAATGACGATTGTAGATCTTATTAAAACAGGGAAACAAATTCAAATGCTTTAACTTCACAACAATCATTATTGTAGATCTTATTCAAATAGAGAAACGAATTCAAATTTAGTTCATATTGAAGCGGTAGTATATACATTTGGAATGCACTAAAACGTTCATTTGGGTACTACGTTGCATGCATTATACACGTAGCGAAATATTTTAATTGAACATAACATGAATTCAAAGTTTTGAATGTCATTTGTAGTTCGAATTGATTTGGTACAGTACACGTTAGGCTTGTCCAGAAATTTCAACCCGCGCCTTGTTAGCCCGAAATATTTAGGATATATCTTTGTCTCATTGTGCTCTGACAACACCCTCCATCTCAACCCGCGCCTTGCTATTCCAAAATTACAACGTGCGCGAAGACTCCCACCTCCTGTGAAATCCCGACACGCGAAATGTCCGTGATACCCCTGAACCGAAATAAATAAGCTTGCTAAGCATCTTGCCAGCATTATGGGTACCCAGGATATTGTTTCTTGAGCTCTTCTGAAGTAGTTTCAGTTCTGGACTTGTTTTGCTGCGGCGTTTATATGTTGCTTTGTTCCCTATATTTGCACTGGTGGCGAACTTTGATGCCCAGTGGATGTAATATGTGTAATAGTCGTGACAGCCTGGCGTAAGTTGCTTGCTTATTTATTTCCTTATTGTCTTGTTTATTTGTTTTCTTGTAGTCAGTGCAGTTCTTTTTCCGCGGTTTGCTAGTGGCCGCAATAACCTATTTTTTAAAACTAGGCCACATTAACCATGGGCTACATATTTACTGTAGTTAACATGGGCCTCCTACGGGCCGTAGAAACAATGGGCCTTCAAAGGGCCGTAGAAACAATGGGCCTTCTACGGGGCGTAGACACAATGGGCCTTCTACGGGCCGTATCACCAATGGGCCTTCTACGGGCCGTATGATCGGTTGGCCAAACATGGGCCAATAACAAACCACGTTATGGCCGTAAATGGGCTAGAGTTGAAATCGTCCGTTCATGGGCCGACCATAACGGGTCGTCGTTAATCGGCCGTATTTGATGACGCTATGAAAACGGCCCAATGTATTAACGGGCCACAAACGGGCCGACTGTAACCGCGGGCTGAATTTGGCCCACAAGCAGAAAATGACAGTAACGGGCCGAAAGTAAATGAATGCTAGAAATGAGCCCAAGAATAAATGGGCCCTGAGAAGGCCGAAAGATAACATGGGCTGGAAACGGCCCAACGGAATAATGGGCCGTTAATGGGTATAAAGTGATACACTGTTCATTACAGGCCAGTTTTACCATGGGCCGTTAATGGGCCGAGGGTTACTAAGGGCCTCATATGGGCCGAAAGACGTCATGGGCCATCCATGGGCCGGATGTTAAAACGGGCTGGAATTATATTGGACGGCCCAGATGACGCTACTGGGCCTAATTCGGATAGGCCGTAAACGGGCCCTGGGTTAGCGGGTTGTAGATGGGCTATATGCGAACAGGACGTTAACAGGCTTGCCGTGGGCTGGCCTGCCACCTTTTGACCAAGTCAAACGGGCCGGCCTTTTCATAGGAATGGGCCTCTGTTGGGCCGTGCCACGTGTCGACGTATCATAGGTGCTTTGGGTCCAATGAGTGGATGACATCTGTCCCAATGGTGAGCCGACATGTGTTTCCACCAACCAATGATGATTTTACACGTGGAAAATCCCCATTGGTCGGGGCTGTTAGCGGGTTATCGGATCCAAAACCGGACCCGATAGCTTAACGGCGTTCCGTTACTGTGGATGCCACGTGTCGGTCACCCTTGACGAAAGCACTTATGTGACGCGCGATTTATAGTCATGGAAGTGGACCCTTCCGCAATGATAATTTTGGTAATGTCATGGAACACTTCTACGACAGCACAGGTATGACTATCTTGATTCTGTCATAAATTTGTCATGGATGTACATGCATGACAAAAAACATGACCTACTGTGACAAACACATATCATCACGGAAGTGTATTTTTTGTAGTGTAGTGCCGCCCCCCTCCTCCCCCTATCTGTAGTCCCGGGCTGTGAAGCCGAGGGGGCAGGGTGTGGGGTTCATGGGATTAACTACGCCCACCTCCCCACGTCCCCGCAATAACCGCACAGTAAAAAATGCAGGGTAAATTGGCTCCAGAAGCCCAACCGTCTACCTCGGCCGCAGCGGATCCGCATGCGGGCCGAGGCCCGATAGTGGCGGGACCTGGCCTGCAGCCACGTCCCATCGCGCGTGTGGGCTGGCAGGACCTGTGGCCTGCTGGCGCCATGTGGCGCGCGAATAGCTGGCGGCTGACCTAAGGCTAGGCTAGCGCGCCGCTTGGTTCCCGCCTCGACGTTTCGAAAACCTCCAGGCGTCCGCCTGGTTGTGTCCAACTCCTGGCAGTCGGCGCTCCGGAAGACGGACGACGCAGGATCAGCAGAATACTCATGGTAGGAAGCTGCTGCAGCCCCACGTCACTTTCAGCCGCGGCGCCCCACCAGCTTCGGGGACTACTGTCGGAGTAATTGGCCACGGGTAGCCTCATCAGCTTCCCATGGCATTTCAAGACATCGGGACCGACTGCGCCCCTCAAGAATCGAAGACCAAAGCGCCGCCTTCTCGCCGCCGGCTGGTCCAAGCGGCCGGCTGCTAGAAGGTGGCATAGCCCAGAGGGCGGCCTCAAGATGGGCCAACTCCTGGCAGGCGGCCTCTGGAGAGGCCGCCACCTAGCAGGCGGCCCCAAGCACTCTCGAAGTCTGCACTCTCATCAATACGATGAGATGGGGCGTGGCTACAGCACGCCACGCCACCCCTAGCCTAGGGCATAGCAAGGCCACAGTGCGCCGTACCAAGCGGGCTCCTCCGTTCGGCGCAGCACTGTTGCCACGCTGACCCTGATGGCACCCCTGTCAGAGGGGGCTGCGCCCCACGACGGGCTGTATATACGGACCGCAGGCGGCGGGCCCCACTTGACAACGAGAAGACCAGAAGGCGGCCATCCCTGGCCAGTTGGCTCAGTAGAAGCCGGCAGACGACCAAGCGGCCCTCTGTCGGTGTACAAAAGTAGGGGCACTCCTTTTTACCCCTTTACTTGTGCACGGGCAGTCAGAGCCGTGCCCGCGGCCGCACTAAGCGAGGCAGAGGAGGGGAGCCGAAGGCACAAGGCGACCAGAAGCAACGCCATGACCAGAGAACGTAGAAGAGCAAGAGGGCAAGGTGGACTCCCTCGGCAAGACCCCTGCCGAGGCAGCCTCCGCAACCCCGGCAAGAGCCTTGCCGAGGGGACTTGCCCAACGCCAGCAGAGCAAGCCACCCTGGAGCCCACGGGTTCCAACACCACCAACTATCCACATTAGAACCAAGGCTCGGGAGGCGCCTCTGTGGTGGCATGCAGATCTTCGTCAAGATCATAAACATATGAGATCAGATGAGGACCAGAAGATGGCGATCCTCGGCGTGATCCTAGCCGGGGAAATCCACGAGACCCCCGACAAGATGCTTGCCGGGGAAGACCATGGAGCCGCGGCAAGACCCTTGCCGGGGCCCCGGGAAGGCCCTTGGCGGAGACACTTACAGGATGGCAGCAAGGCCCGCATCTTCCATGACTCCACCGCCGTCCCCATGCAGCTGCCAGCTCGACCAGCTGAGCAGGCACCTGCGTGGCAACGAGCGGCCTCCACAACCGACTCAGCAAGCACCTGCGTGGTGGCATGCAGGTCTTCGTGAAGGCTCCACCACCGCACCAGCCCAGCAGCCGGCCAACGTGGCACCATGATGCCTCATCAGCTCGGATGCGTGTCGAGGCCAGGCGAGGCGGCGACAGCTGGGACGTGCTTCCTTGCCATCCCCGATAAAGCAAGGGGGGCACGTCGGCAGCGCATTAAATGCATTTGTCCGACGGTCCCAGAGGATAGGCTTATCGACTGTAGACCTTTCCAACTCCTGTGTGCCACTGTGGTGACCCCTTTTTCCTATAAAAGGAGGCCCGAGGCGACCAGGAGAAGGATTCGGATCTTTTGGGCAAGTTACACCACGTAGCTAGCTCAAGAACACAAGAACACTCTAATACATCCACCAAAGCAGGACTAGGGTATTATGCACCTTCGCGGCCTGAACCTGGGTAAACGATCTGTGTGCCTCCTGTCAGACCCGCTCTTTGCACAACCTCGTGCCCGCCAACCGTAGATGGATCCTAGTGATTCCATAGGTGTTGTTCCCACCGACATCTTTGGAGCGCCAGGTAGGGGCGGCAGTTGTGAAAATCCGGTCTGCAGTTAGCCTAGCAGTTCTTCATCGTTGTGGCTCCCAAGAAGAAGATGATCACGGGGATCGGCTCGTCGGGAGCCGAACGGCCCGTGCCAGTGCGGGCGAGCAGCGGGCCGGTCACGGACAGTACCTGAGCCGCAGCCCGTGACCACCAACATCGCTCTGGCAGTCAGAGCCTAGTGAGTAGTGTTGTCCGTGCACGAGACGACGGGCCGCACGCCGCCAAATCCAGAGACGGAGCTGGCCCCCCGCAGGCGGCGCGGGGCCCTCCGGGGGTGGCGCCGCGCCGCCCACGGGCGCGCAGCGACCTCCAAGACGCCTACACCGGCGCCCACAGCGCGCTCTTCCCAGGGTGTGCGCGACGAGCAATGCCACCACGCTGGAGACCCCGGACGCCGCCGTGGGAAGAGTCATGTGCATCATCTGCGGGATGAAGGAGGCCAGCATGCCCGCCGAAGTGCTGGTGAAAATGGCACGCAGCCGCTAGGCCGTGATAGAGCACCTTCTAACGTGGTTAGAAGTCTAAGCGTGCCACGGTCCACGCAGCATTCGCCGCCACCCACGCCAGCAGAAGCTTTGGCGCGCGCGCAGCTGCTCCTCGACTTCCCTCTTGCTACAGAAAAGTTCAATGAGTGGAGGGCCACCATCCGAAGCCTCATCGGTGTCGCCAACCAAGACGAGCCATGGCCAGCGGGGCCCTAAGGCCGGCGCTCCATCGAACCACCGCATGCCAGCGGTGGAGGGGCCGGAGGTGCTGCCGCCACGGTGCACTCTCCTCTTCCACGCCAGCCACCGCGGGTGTCGATCCGTCGTGATGACGCTTGTGATAAAATTTCCATAGCGTCATCCGACCCACGGACGCACCGCGACCAGCGCCAAGTTCTCCGGGAGCGAGCCCATGAAGACGCTCGAACCACCATCGAGCGCCGGCGCGATACACGCCACCAGTCAAATAAGCGGGCGGGGCCCGCTATGGACCACCCAGCACAGGGAAGCTCCGGCGGCCTACCTTACGAGGTGGGTTGCCCAGCCTTTACCCGTGAGCTGTGGCAGTTCCAGTGGTCGTCCCACCGCACGTTCAAGCCCGACGTCGGCGAGAAGTACAACGGCAAGACCCATCCGTCAGAGTTCCTCAGCATCTACACCATCGCGATGCAAGCTGCTGGAGCTCGCGACAACAAGGTGCTTGCCAATTACTTCCCATTGGCACTGAAACCCAATGTCATGTCTTGGTTGATGCACTTGCCGGCGGATTCCATTTCTTCTTGGTCGGATCTGTGTCATGAGTTCGTTGGTGCCTTCACTGGAGGCCACCAAGCTCATGGCCAGGCGAGTGATTTGCACATCATTCCCCAGAAGGAAGGTGAAAACATGCGCAAGTACATACAGAGGTTCAGCCGGGTGCACTACAACATCCCAGATGTTCACCCCGCCGCCGTGATTAGCGTGTTCCATCAAAATGTGCGCAACCGCAAGATGCGTGAAGAGCTGGCGATGAACAAGGTTAAAGATGTGGCCGAGCTTTATGTTCTGGCCGACAGGTGCGCCCGAGCTGAAGAGGGGAGGAAGTACTCCGGCGAGGATGCCAGCGCGGAAACCGACTCTACGGATGAAGAGACCACCGCCACGACGAAGAAGGGTCGGCGTCGTAATAGGAAGCGCAAGGGCAAGGTCGTGCTTGCCGTCGAGGGATCCGACGACACCGGTGCTGCCAAGAAGGCCAAGGCAGACGACCCCGGCAAGGAGATTGTCGGGTGCGCCGCTTGCCGGGCCTTGGCGGCTGCTGACAAGCCAGGAAGCTCCGACAAGCAGTACTGCAAGATCCACCGCACCAAGGGCCATGACCTCCAGAACTGCCGACAAGTCGAGCTGCTTGCTGAGAAGCAAAAAGCCGAGTATGAGAGGCGGGACAAGGAGAAGGGTTAGGATGGTGCTGAAGGATCCGGCAAGAAGCGTGGCGGCCAAGGAGGCCGCCACGGCAAGGGTAACCAGCAAGAGAGGCTCGCTCGGGGCCATGACAAGAAGTAGGAAGACGATGATCATGACGAGGACGACGAGTCCGGCGAGCAAGAGTTTCAAAAGGCTACGGAGGCCATGTGCGTCGATGGTGGCGCCTCGCCGCACACTTCTCACCGCCAGCTCAAGCAGTGGGCGCGTGAGATCACAGCAGCGGAGCCATCGTTTGACACTCAGAAGCCGCTGAACTGGTCCAGCACGCCCATCATTTTCGACGCCGAGGATCACCCTGATCGCACAACTGCGGTTGGGTGTTTGCCGTTGTTGGTCTCGCCAACAATACGCACCTCAAGGTGAACAAGATGCTGGTTGACGGCGGGGCCGGTCTGAACTTGATCTCACCCGTTGTGATCAAAAGGCTGCAAATTCCTGACGGAGACCTTGAGGAGACGGGCACGTTTCAAGGGGGTCAACCCGGGAAGGAGCCAGCCGAAGGGGAAGGTCATGTTGCCTGTGACGTTTGGAGGCGAGTTGAACTACAGGACGGAGAGGATTGTCTTCGATGTAGCCGAGATCCCCTTGCCCTACAATGGGATCCTCGGCCGCCCGGCACTAGCCAAGTTCATGACGGTGGCGCATTACGCCTACAACACGCTGAAGATGCCTGGGCCGATGACCATCATCACCGTCCCCTGCGACAAGAAGGACGCGCTGATCTGCGCCGACCTACTCTACCGGGAAGTAGTTGCAGCAGCTGCCGCCAAGGCACTTGCTCCTGCTGCCGAAGCCCCGGGAGAGAAGAAGAAGACCGGCAAGTCCTCCCGCACCCACTCCGGCAAGTGCACCTCTTCGGAGTGTTGCGCTACCGTCGAGGACGTGCCAGAGAGCTCCACCGGCAAGAGCAAGAAATCCAGAGCTGCATCGCCAGAGACCAAGAAGGTGTCCGTCAAGGAGGATGGCACGGGAGGGGCTTTCACCATAAGCTCCACCCTCGACAGCAAATAAGAAGGCGCGCTCGTCACCTTCCTGCAGGTGAATGTCGATGTGTTTGCATGGCAAGCATCCGACATCCCCGACGTTCCCAGGGAGGTGATTGAGCACCACCTTGCTGTATGTCCTCATGCGCGGCCCGTCAAGCAGAAGGTCAGGAAGAAGGCTTTGGAAAGGCAAGAGTTCATCACAGAGGAGATCAGGAAGTTGGAAGCGGTAGGCTTGGTGAGAGGAGTACTCCATCCGACGTGGTTGGCCAATCCGGTGGTGGTGCGCAAGGCAAATGGGAAGTGGAGGCTGTGTATTGACTACACAGATATCAATAAGGCTTGTCCCCAAGACCCTTTCCCATTGCCGCGCATCGACCAGATTGTTGACTCCACGACCGGGTGTGATCTGTTATCGTTCCTTGACGCCTACTCAGGATACCACCAGATCTTCATGACAAGGGAAGACGAAGAAAAGACAGCATTCATCACCCCGTGTGGTACGTATTGCTTTTTACGGATGCCTTTCGGGTTCAAGAGTGCTGGCTCAACGTTTGCAAGAGCAGTCCAAATTGGTTTTGAGCCCCAGCTACATAGAAATATGGAAGCATATATCGATGACATAGTGGTCAAAACCAAGGACAAGGAAACACTTGTACAAGACTTAGAAGAGACGTTTGCAAACCTGCGCAAGATCAAGCTCAAGTTGAACCCTGAGAAGTGTGTCTTCGGAGTTCCGTCCGGCAAGCTTGTCGGGTTCTTTGTGTCACAGCGTGGAATCGAGGCGAACCCAGACAAGATCAAGGCTATCGAGCAGATTGAGGCGCCCAAGCGGATCAAGGATGTGTGTCGGCTCACCGGCTGCATTGCCGCCATGAGCCGATTCATCTCCAAGTCTGCCGAGCGTGCCCTTCCCTTTTTCAAGATTTTGAAAAAGGCGGGCCCAATGCAGTGGACCCCGGAGGCCGAAGCAGCACTGCAGGATCTGAAGAAATACCTCTCCTCTACACCAGTACTGGTGGCGCCTAAACCACAAGAGCCGTTGCTACTGTATCTGGCGGCGACGAATCAAGTGGTCAGCGCCGCGCTGGTGGCGCAGAGGGAGGTCGACGAAGAGGCAGTGGCAATGGCAGGACCGGCGGATGGCGAGTCAGAGATTCCCCTGGCAGGGCCTGGTGCCGGCAAGGCAAGGCCCCCGGCAGAGTCTGACGCCATCGGAACAGGGCCCGCGCAGCCAAATGAAGTGGTGCAGAAGAAGAAGATGATGCAGCACCCGGTTTACTTTGTCAGCTCCCTCTTGCAGGGGGCTAGATCAAGGTACTCCGGTGTGCAGAAATTGCTCTTCGGCCTCCTTATGGCCTCGAGGAAGCTGCGTCATTACTTCCAAGCCCACGAGATCACTGTCGTCACCCGCCTTCCGTTGCAACGGATATTGCATAACCCAGACGCAACCGGGAGGATTGTGGAGTGGGCCTTGGAGCTGTCGAGCTTTGGTTTGAAGTTTGAAAGTACTTCGACGATCCAGAGCAGAGTCCTGGCGGAGTTCATTGCGGAGTGGACCTCAACGCCCGACAAAGAAATTCAGGAGACCACTCTCCCCGGCAAGGAAGCAAGTCGCAACTGGATCATGTACTTTGATGGGGCTTTCTCGCTGCAAGGCGCCGGTGCCGGTGTGCTGCTCGTCGCACCCACCGGAGAGCACCTCAAGTATGTAATCTAGATGCACTTTCCCAGAGAGATGTCCACAAACAACACTGCCGAGTACGAGGGGTTGCTTGCCGGTCTCAGGATCGCAGCAGACCTCGGGGTTAAGAAGCTCATCGTCAGGGGTGATTCACAGCTTGTCGTCAGGCAAGTCAACAAGGATTATCAGATCCCGTTGATGGAGGCCTACGTAGATGAGGTGAGGAAGCTGGAAGAGCGCTTTGACGGCATACAAGCGAAGCACGTTCCCCGAGCAGAGAACAACATCACCGATTACCTGTCAAAGCGCGCTGCCTTCAAACTACCTGTGGAACCAAGTACCTTTGTGCTTCGGCTAACTCAACCATCCATCAAACCATCAATTGAGCAGAACAAGCGAAGGAAATTAGGCCCCGGCAAGTACTTTCCCGTCGAGCCCCCTGGGGCCGCCGGCAAAGGTAATGCCGTGGGTACTGAGTCTACCGAAGGGCAGCTGACTCCGGCAGGGCGCCAAGCCCTGGCCGTAGAGACGGCTGCTCCCATGGCAGAAGAAATGCCTTTGGTCCTTGCCGTCGAGCCTCAGGCTCCGGCATGGGCACAGCATACCGTCCGTTTCCTCCAGACAGGGGAACTTCCTGAGGAGCAGGAAGAAGCAGAAAAAGTAGCCCATGAGTCTGCCTTGTACCAGTTCGGCAACGACGTCCTGTACAGAAAAAGACCGAACAGTGTGAAATTGAAGTGCATCCCCCGGGAGGAAGGACTGGAGCTGTTGGCAGAGATACATGGAGGCATATGTGGCTCCCACATAGAGTCGAGGGCCCTTGCCGGCAAGGCATTCAGGCAAGGCTTCTTCTGGCCCACTGCCCTCCGGGATGCGACGGCACTAGTAACCAAGTGTGAAGCATGCCAGTTCCATTCGAATAAGCTTCATTGACTACCTCAAGCCCTTCAAACAATTCCCCTCTCCTGGCCATTTTCGGTCTGGGGGCTCGACATACTGGGCCCTTTCCCCCGTGCTGTCGGGGGCTTTGAGTACTTGTACGTTGCAATCGACAAGTTCACAAAATTGCTGGAGGTGGAGGCAGTGAGGAAGGTTACAGCACAGTCAGCTGTCAAGTGCTTCAAGGGGCTAGTCTGCCGTTTTGGTGTGCCAAACAGGGTCATCACCGACAACGGCACGCAGTTCACAAGACACATCTTCATGCAATACATCCAAGACCTCGGCGCCAAGGTCTTCTTCGCTTCTGTGGCACACCCGCGGAGCAACGGCCAGGCGGAGAGGGCAAATACTGAAGTGCTGCGAGGCCTGAGAACAAAGACCTTTGACAAGCTGCACAAGAGTGGAAGGCGCTGGATTGATGAGTTGCCGGCGGTTCTTTGGTCGATCAGAACGATGTCAAATCGAGCCACCGGCCAGACACCCTTTGCCCTGGTATACAGGGCAGAAGCAGTTCTCCCCACGGAACTCACATACGGGTCACCTCGAGTGCTCGCTTATGACGAGCTTGAGCAAGAGCAATTGCGGCAAGATGACGCAACGCTCCTTGAGGAAGATCATCTTCGGGCGGCTGTGAGAGCAGCACGCTACCAGCAAGCCTTGCGCCGCTACCATAGCCGCAAGGTTCATGCCCGAAGCTTTGAGGAAGGCGACCTTGTTCTTCGGCGCGTTCAATCGGCCAAGAATTCCAACAAGTTGACGCCGAAGTGGGAAGGCCCTTATCGGGTAATACGAGTCACCAGGCCCGGCGCAGTCCGCCTGGAGACCGAAGATGCTATTCCAGTGAGCAACTCCTGGAACATTGAACATCTTCGCAAGTTTTACCCATAAGGCGTGGTTGCCGGGCCCCCCGGCAAACCACCTTTTGTACAAGCCTTGCCGAGAAGGCATGTAACCCTCTGTAGAAAGCCAGGCGCAGACCCTGAGCATAAATAAATGAAGCGTTGGTGCCCTAAGTTATAGCATGCATGCTAGGTTGAGTCTCTCCCTCGGTTAGGGTTGATAGTGCTTAGCGGCGACTAACCCCTAGCATAGAGGTCGAGTTTGCGTTACTCTGTTCCTTTCCGTCCTCTTTGGTTCGCAGGATACACGAACGCTCCTGCTGGGCTGTTTGGAAGAAAGAGAACGAGCCGGCACCCCGGCCTCGGCAAGCCAAGGTTGCCAGGGGTTGCAGATACAAGAATCCAACCACGACAAGCCAAGGCTGCCGGGAGCTGCAGATTCAGATAAGTCTATTATCCTCTGTTGTGCATTCCCGCATGAATTGGGGCGTATGAAGCCTCGTTTTGCTCCTAGACCACCGTGCTCCCCCTCTTTCCTGTACCCAAGTCCCTGGGTCGGAACCGGGTCGTAGTCGCGTTGGCAAGGAAATAAACATGGGGCCCAACTCTACTTCGCCCTTGCCTCCGCCAAGAGCATGAGAATGGTAGGCTGAAGTAAGGGGACAGCAAGGCCTGTTGCCGGGTGACAATGTTTATCCTAAAAAATAACAAGGATTCACTCCTTGGCATGGGCCTCGCCCACGAACAAAGGACCCTGCAAGCACCCTTTTCCATTAAAAACATCCCATCCAGGTACAGTTCATGCGAAATGAAAAACATGAGCATGGGGATTACAAATTTTATATCTAACGAGTGCCTGCAGGCTTACAAACTAAGAAGAGATAAGATGCCTGTAATCCCTTTCTTGTCCCCCATCTCAGAAGGTGGAACAAGATAGCTGGAGGGCAAAAAGAGCACCTAGGCGAGGTGCGAGAAGCAGAAGGCACCAAGAGAGCATCCCGGTGCCGGGAGAGGAGCTAGAAGATGAGGCAGCGGGCCGACAATACGCGACGAATGCGTCGGTGCCCGCGTACTCCGACTTGACGGCTGCCACCCGCCTTCTTCGCCTTCCCCGGCCCTCCTACACTAGCCGCCCAAGGAGACGACGGGGAGTGTGCCGATGGAGAGCTTGACGAGGAAGGCCCTCGGCAGGGCGCGTGGCCGAGGGAGGGCGACGCGGTTAGTCGGAGTCAGGGTCGGCGTCCCGCCGCTCGACTCCCTCATCGTCGTTGTCGCTGTCCTCCTCGTCACCCTCGCTTGAGGAGGAATCTTCATCGTCGGAGGAGCTCTCCACACAGCACTTTAGGCGAGTTCCAAGATCTCTAAAGACCTTGACGGAGAGCAGGCCGCCCTCCATTAACTTGAAGTAGAGGACGAGCCCCGCTGTCAGGCTGTGGACGTGAGCAAACGTCTTCCATCCGCGACAGAGGTACATGACGTGAGGAGCGGGGAAGCCGACGTCGACCCGCGTGTCGCCGTTCCTGCAGCCCCTCATGTGCAACCTGAGGGTCTGGGGCGGATCGAGCTCCATCTCCTGAGCAAATGGGGTAGGGAGACGAAGACGACAACGCGGTGGCCGGCGCAGCCTCATGAAGAACTCGCGGGGCTGGTCCCCGACGTGGCCCTCCATCGCGGGAGGCATGGCCATTGCGTCGCCTCATCCCCCTCTTCCCCGAGCGCTACGGCGACCTCGGCCTCGCCCCCTCCCCCTTCCTCTCGTGGCCGGCTCCGCCGCCGCGAGCTCTTGGGAAGGAGGAACGTGTTGTCGAGCGGCGACCCTCGCCGCCACCGTTGAATGGCCTGCGCCCCCTCTCGCCATGGCGGATGGAAGAAAGTAGCGGAGGTGGAAGAGGATGGATGCTGGGAGAATGTGGGATGACATCCCCCTCCCCCTCCTTATAAAGGGGCGGGGTCGAGGCTCGGCCGCCCCACTCAACCAATCCAACCATCCGGGGCGCAGGGAATCGGGACTGACCCGCTGCCCCAATCAGCGACGGCCCGGTTTCCCACCTCCATCGCCTGCCACCTACATGGGGGACGCATGGCGAGCGAGCAGGATCGAGGGGACGGGTGAAGCGATCGTTCCCCACCCCGTGATCATGGGGCGCGAGCGCCTTGAAGACCGCGACCCGAGTCCACTCAGTAAACGAGCCGCGCCTCCCTCTTTTTATGGGGAAGGCGCGACCGCCTCTTTACCACGATGTGATGCATGCATGCGGGAACCGCCCCACGCATGACCCCCACGTCACGCACGACCCTCCACGTCGCGCGTTCAACGCGGGTCGTGGAGAAGCGCAGCGGACGGGAAGTTACCACAGTAAAAATCCCGCCCCGACTACCCGCGCACCGTTCTAGGCCTGGCCCAACAACGTGTCGCGCCTATGTATGGCCCAGGCCCGGGGGCTCCTCTTGGTGTAAAAAAGTAGGGGCACTCCTTTTTACCCCTTTACTTGTGCACGGGCAGTCAGAGCCGCGCCCGCGGCCGCACTAAGCGAGGCAGATGAGGGGAGCCGAAGGCACAAGACGACCAGAAGCAACGCCAAGACCAGAGAACGCAGAAGAGCAAGAGGGCGAGGTGGACACCCTCGGCAAGACCCCTGCCGAGGGAGCCTCCGCAACCCCGGCAAGAGCCTTGCCGAGGGGACTTGCCCAACGGCAGCAGAGCAAGCCACCCTGGAGCCCACGGGTTCCAACACCACCAACTATCCACATTAGAACCAAGGCTCGGGAGGCGCCTCTGTGGTGGCATGCGGATCTTCATCAAGATCATAAACATATGAGATGAGATGAGGACCAGAAGATGGCAATCCTCGGCGTGATCCTAGCCGGGGAAATCCACGAGACCCCCGACAAGATGCTTGCCGGGGAAGACCATGGAGCCGCGGCAATACCCTTGCCGGGGACCCGGCAAGGCCCTTGCCGGAGACACTTACAGGATGGCAGCAAGGCCCGCATCTGCCATGACTCCACCGCCGTCCCTATGCAGCTGCCAGCTCGACCAGCTGAGCAGGCACCTGCGTGGTGACGAGCGGCCTCCACAACCGACTCAGCAAGCACCTGCGTGGTGGCATGTAGGTCTTCGTGAAGGCTCCACCACCGCGCCAGCCCAGCAGCCGGCCAACGTGGCGCCACAACGCCTCATCAGCTCGGACGCGTGTTGAGGCTAAGCGAGGCGGCGATAGCTGGGACGTGCTTCCTTGCCGTCCCCGATAAAGCAAGGGGGGCACGTCGGTAGCGCATTAAATGCGTTTGTCCGACGGTCCCAGAGGATAGGCTTATCGACTGTAGACCTTTCCACCTCCTGTGTGCCACTATGGTGACCCCTTTTGCCTATAAAAGGAGGCCCGAGGTGACCAAGAGAAGGTTTCGGATCTTTTGGGCAAGTTACACCCCGTAGCTAGCTCAAGAACACAACAACACTCTAATACATCCACCAAAGCAGGACTAGGGCATTACGCACCTTTGCGGCCCGAACCTAGGTAAACGATCCGTGTGCCTCATGTCACACCCACTCTTTGCACAACCTCGCGCCCGCCAACCGTAGAAGGGATCCTAGTGATTCGATAGGTGTCGTTCCCACCGACACCCTCCCCCCTTTTTGGGGACGAGTGCGCCATTAACCAGATGAGACGGGGGATGGCTACAGTGAACGCCCAGCAGGCGGCAGCACTGTAGCCACGCCTCCCCCGACAAAGCACGCATCATTAGTCGCGTCGCTACAGTATCGAGCAGCCGGCAGGACCCGCAGACGGCGGGACCCACCAGGCGGCGGGCCCCACCGGCCAGCGGAGAAGCCGGCGACCAGAGACACTGATGGCTCGGGCCTACACCCGGCCGGGTTACCATTGTACCCCTGGGGGGTAAGCCTATATAAACCCCCCCAAGGCACCCATGCAAAGGGTTCAGCCTCTTGTTCACCCACACACCCATATAGAGAGAGGAAGTCAGGGCTAGACTTGATCTCCTCCCCCCTCTAGAAAAACAGCTCAATGAGCAAGCTTGTAGCCACCATCGTTGCTTGAGTGATCATGCGGAGACCCCGGAGAGCAGGACTAGGGGCGTTATCTCCACGGAGAGCCCCAAACCTGGGTAAGATTCGCCGGCGTGCATGTCCTTTCCATATCCCGCTTCCTGGCACCGGCGATGTCTTACTAGCCCCCATTATGATTAGCCATCCTTTGGCATATGTCGCACCAAACCCCCGGCAGGCGTTGCCGCGGACGCGTGGCCGGAGCCACAGACGCGTGTGCGCGCGCTCGAGCTCGGAGGTAGACGACGGGGAGGAACAGGGAGGAGCACACGGTGCAGAGGGAGCCAAGGGAGCACAGGGAGGAAGAAACGAACGCCATTAATGCCATGTCGCCACTGTTTGCCCGTGGGCGTGCGACGACGCGCGCCGACGAGGAGGTTTCCGGAGGGGGGGATGGGTCCAGGGAGGTGGCGATGATGAGGCACAGCTACTAGACATGGTCATGCGCGCGAAGACGACGAGAGGAGGAGTGTTATAATATGAGCACATGAAGAGGCATGCAAAATTTCAACTCATTTGGATACTCCTAGCTAGTACTTCCTTCACAATGTCTTCTGTCTGACACAAAGTTTAAAAAATTGCTGAGGAAGATTGGCTAGGCAAATAAAGTTGAATTTTGGCATGAGGCAATGATTTGGATGACATAGCATTCCCAAAAAGTTTGGGAGCAATCAAGAAAGGATAGGTGGCACTTCCTTCACAGAAAGCCACGACAGAAATAAAGAATAATTTTTGGGAAATTATTCTTGGGCTAGGACAGGAAAGTTTGGGCATATTTGAGCAACATATGACCCAAAGAAATTGGAGAATTATATGGGAATTTTGGGAGTGACAGAAATATAGGTTGCTTCACAACCTAGGGCAAACAGGGTTACTCCTTTAATAGAAAAAAAAATATTCCCTAGAAAAGAATTTTAGGGTTGGGCTAGAATGGAATTGGCATGATCTTGGGATGCTTTTGAGATTGATGAGTTACTTGGGAGAGGAAATGACGATGATCTCCTAGGTTGCAAGGCCACGGTGAGGGAGACCTGGATTCGGGGGTCCTCAGGTGTCCGGCTCACTCAATATGGGCTGGGCTGATGGGCCGTGAAGATAAACTGGGGGATCATTCCCTGTGTTCGGGTAGGACTCCTGGATGCGTGGACGGCAAGATTGGAGTTGGGATGTGCTGTTTCCTTACCTTGTAAACGGACTGTGTGCCCCTCTAGTGTATATATAAACTGGAGGGTTTAGACTGTAGGGATCATCAGAATTCATATAGGCTAGACATCTAGGGTTTAGCCATTACGATCTCGAGGTAGATCGACTCTTGTAACCCCTATACTCATCAAATACAATCAAGCAGGACATAGGGTTTTACCTACATTAAGAGGGCCCGAACCCGGGTAAACATCGTGTTCCCTGTGTCCCTTGTTACCTTTGATCCTCAGACGCATAATTCGGGACCCCCTACCCGAGATCGGCTGGTTTTGACACCGACATTGGTGCTTTTATTGAGAGTTCCTTTGTGTTGTCGACAGAAGGATTGATGGCTCGCCTTGTCATTAATGATGATATTACTTCTGGAGGGGCCCTAACTCCAGGACAGGTCCTCCAGCTCGACAGTTTTATCATGGGCGCTCGCTCGGCCGTCAAGCCAACGGCGGCCCCCACAATCGCCAAACATCATCTCCGTGTCAGCCTCGAACACTCCGAAAAGATGGATCCAGCAGATGTCTCGTCCTTGAACGAGCTACTAGATCGCATCCTCGCCCTAGGGGTCGTAACAGACTATGATCGGATTGGGCTTAAACCGATCAGAGGGAAATCAACTCCCCGTCGGTCACCCACCTGGTAGTGGTCATTGAGGAACGAGCTGAGAACGCCTCTCCCCCCCCAAATTAAACACCAACTATGTTCATATTTCCGAGCCCTGCGAGCCGGATACCCATCCTCAAGAAGAGACTTCATGTCCTCTGAACATAGGATCGGGCATTAAGTCCGGAAGTCTTTAGGACCTTACTGATCCTGAACTGGTGACCTCGGAGATTCCACAAACTCCGAATCCAATAGTGGGTCAGGGTTCGGATTTTAGCCCGCCCACCCACCACAAGCAATATTCCCAAGGAATTCGGGTCCTCCAGACATACGTGACCTAATGTATGTATGGCAACAACCTCAAGAAACGGTCCATCACTTCCGGGCCAGGTTCCTCCTTGTTAAAAACAAGATTAAAGATTGTTGCGACGATGACGCGGTTTTAGTTTTTTGCCGCAACTGTACGGACGAGGGAATTCTCAGTGCCCTCAACCGCCGCCGCATACTGCACTGTGCAGATTTGGCACACATAGTACAGAAGTACTGCGCAATGGAAAGTGCCTGGGAAGCCCAGACAGCCCGGTGGGAACCTATTGCCTTTACACAGCCCACTGGACGGGCAAAAAGGATGCACCCTTACGGGGCACCTGATCATCAGCCTATCGACAAGAAAACCAAGCCCTTCACGGGAGATAGAACCATCCTCGATGAATTGCTCGACAAGCCCTGTCAGATACACACAACGTTGAGTATCGAACAAAGCATAACCTTCGGGCATGTTGGGTACTCCAGCAGGTGGCTAAGAGCGGTGAGGCCATCCTCACCAACACTACCCTAGAGAAGCACTCTTTAAAGGATGACGATCTCAATGTCTTTATGGTCTTCGAGACCTTTTCTTCAAATAACCGGCACAAAAGGGCACTTCTCGACCTCGCTAAAGTTAACCAAGTAGCCGCAATAAATCCTTGGAACGATACGGCAATAACTTTCACCGTCGATGATGAACCAAGGGCCCGATCAGTCCGAGCACCAGCTGCCTTGGTCTTAAACCCAATTGTGGATAGCTTTTGACTCACTAAAGTGCTCATGGACGGCGGTAGTGGACTGAACCTCATCTACGAATATACGCTCAACAAAATGCAAATGGACAAGAGTCGCATTGAGCAAAGCAGCACCACCTTTCGTGGCATTATCCCCAGTCGAGAAGCACGATGCTCGGGGAAAATTAAACTTGATATAGTATTCCGCACACCGGAGAACTACAGGTCTGAAGAGTTGCTCTTCCATGTGGCACCTTTCAATAGCGAATATCACGCCCTGTTGGGGCGAGATGCCTTCACACGTTTCAAGCCATACCCCATTATGGGTACATGAAGCCCAAAATGCCAGGGCCCAACGGAGTTATCACTATCACCAGTGATCCGGATATAGCACTCCACGCCGAAAACAAAACTCCATCCTTGGCCCTCGAGGCACTATCCGAGGCCCTCGCGGCCGAGGAGCTAACCACTCTGCGTTCCACAATGGACAAATACGATGTAATCCTCAACAAGAGGCCCAAATCCACATCTTTCAAACCAGCCGATGAAATAGTCAAATTTCAAGTGCACCCGATGGATCCTAACAAAACAGCAGCCATTGCAGCACATCTGGATCCGACGGTCGACACCGCCCTACGAACGTTCCTGCGTGAAAATTGGGATATCTTCGCCTGACACCCCTGGACATGCCCGGGATACCACGCAGACTGGTCGAACACAACCTCAATATCATAAAGGGGTTCAAACCAGTCAAGCAGACGCTGCGGGGATTTTCCGAACCCAAACGACAAGCTATGGGGGAGGAGTTACCCAAACTACTTGAGGCCGAATTCATTAGATAAATCAAGCACCCGGACTGGCTAGCCAACCTGGTCATGGTGCCGAAGAAGGATAAATCCTGGCGCCTTTGTGTTGATTTCAAAAACCTTAATAAGGCTAGCCCTAAGGACCCCTTCCCACTACCCTGCATTGACCAAATCATTGACGCAACCGCAGGACACGACTCATTGTGTTTCCTCGACGCATACTCCGGATACCATCAAATTAAGATGAAGGAGTCTGACCAGGCCGCAACGGCATTCATTACCCCGTATGGACCTTTCTTCTTCAACACTATGCCTTTCGGGCTCAAAAATGCTAGCGCCATGATGATCCACAAGTATAGGGGATCAAATGTAGCTCTTTACGATAACTAAGACTGTCGAATCCAGCGAGGAGCAGAAGGAAATGACAAGTAGTTTTTAGTAAGGCATTGTCTACAAGTGCCGATATTGTAAGTAGCGAGTAGTTTGATAGCAAGATAATTTGTAACGAGCAAGTAACGATAATCGTAACAAGTATGCATCAAGGTAGGCCAATCCTTTCGAGTCAAAGGGCAGGCCAAAATGGTCTCTTATGATAAGCGAAGCGTTCTTGAGCGTACACGGGAATTTCATCTAGTCATTTTCATCATGTTGGTTTGATTTGTGTTCGTTACTTTGATAATTTGATATGTGGGTGGACCGGTGCTTAGGTGTTGTTCTTACTTGAACAAACCTCCTACTTATGATTAACCCTCCCGCAAGCATCAGCAACTACGAGAAAAGTATTAAGAATAAATTCTAACCATAGCATTAAACTCTAGGATCCAATCGATCCCTTACGGAGTAGTGCATAAACTGGGGTTTAAGTTTCTGTCACCCTCGCAACCCACCATCTATTTACTACTCCACAATGCATTCCCTTAGGCCCAAATATGGTGAAGTGTCATGTAGTCAACGTTCACATGACACCACTAAGGGAATCACAACATACATACTATCAAAATATCGAACACATATCAAATTCACATGATTACTTGCAACATGATTTCTCCCGTGACCTCAAGAACAAAAGTAACTACTCACAAATGATAAACATGCTCATGATCAGAGGGGTATTAATATGCATAATGGATCTGAACATATAATCTTCCACCAAATAAACCATATAGTAATCAACTACAAGATGTAATCAACACTACTAGTCACCCCCTAGCAACAATCTATAGTTCCGGTAACAAGATTGAATACAAGAGATGAACTAGGGTTTGAGATGAGATGGTGCTGGTGAAGATGTTGATGGAAATTGCCTTCCCCAAGATGGGAGAGTTGTTGGTGATGATGATGACGATGATTTCCCCCTCCGGGAGGGAAGTTCCCCCGGCAGAATCGCTCCGCTAGAGGGCAAAGTTGCTCCTGTCCAAGTTCCGCCTCGAGACGGCGGCGCTCCATCCTGAAAGCCTTCTCCTTATTTTTTTCTATGTCAAAATAACTTATATACCAGAAGATGGGCACCGGAGGTGGGCCGAAGAGGCGACAACCCACCAAGGCGCGATAGGGGGGCCTGGCGCACCCAGGTGGGTTGTGCCCACCTGGTGGCCCCCCTTTGGTGTTTATTGGCTCCAGTATTTCTTAAATAATCCATAAAAAATCTCCGTGAAGTTTCATCTCATTTGGAGTTGTGCATAATAGGTGGCCTGACGTAGCTTTTCCAGGTCCAGATTTCCAGCTGCCGGAATTCTCCCCCTTGGTGTGTTCCTTGCAAATTATGAGAGAAAATGCATTAGAATTACTCCAAAAAGCATTATTATGGATAAAAACATTATAAATAACAGTAAGAAAACATGATGCAAAATGGACGTATCAACTCCCCCAAGCTTCGGCCTCGCTTGTCTTCAAGCGAAAACCGAAACTGAAAAACATGTCCACATGCTTTGAGAGAGAGGTGTCGATAAAAACAAAATACGGACATAGAAGCATCACGTTGATTATTATAACAGCAACAAAATTTAATGTAGGACTTTTGTCATAGAACTTGCATCATATACTTCCCATGAATAAGTAACAGTTCATAATCGAAATATAAAGCAAAAACTCTATTAGAAACCAACAAACTATATTCTCAGTCAACTTTGCAACTACAATTCATCATCTTTTCACGAAGAGTCATGTGTCAGAGCCTTTTAAGCAAGTCCATGCTACCTCTTGGGCACTGCGTTGGTTTTCCCATGAAGAGGAAAGGGTGATGCAGCAAAGTAGCGTAAGTATTTCCCTCAGTTTTTGAGAACCAAGGTATCAATCCAGTAGGAGGCCACGCTCGAGTCCCTTGCACCTACACAAACAAATAAGAACCTTGCAACCAATGCGATAAAGGGGTTGTCAATCCCTTCATGGCCACTTGCAAAAGTGAGATCTGATAGAGAAGATAAGATAATATTTTTGGTATTTTTATGATAAAGATTAAAAGTAAAGATTGCAAAGTAAACAAAGATAGAAATAGCTTGTTGACGGAAGATTAATATGATGGAAAGTAGACCCGGGGGCCATAGGTTTCACTAGTGGCTTCTCTCAAGATAGCATAAGTATTACGGTGGGTGAACAAATTACTGTCGAGCAATTGATAGAATTCAGCATAGTTATGAGAATATCTAGGTATGATCATGTATATAGGCATCACGTCCGTGACAAGTAGACCGACTCCTGCCTGCATCTACTACTATTACTCCACACATCGACCGCTATCCAACATGCATCTAGAGTATTAAGTTCATAAGAACGGAGTAACGCTTTAAGCAAGATGACATGATGTAGAGGGATAAACTCATGCAATATGATATAAACCCCATCTTTTTATCCTCGATGGCAACAATACAATACGTGTCGTTTCCCCTACTGTCACTGGGATCGAGCACCGCAAGATTGAACCCAAAGCTAAGCACTTCTCCCATTGCAAGAAAGATCAATCTAGTAGGCCAAACAAAACTGATAATTCGAAGAGACTTGCAAAGATAACCAATCATACATAAAAGAATTCAGAGAAGATTCAAATATTGTTCATAGATAATCTGGATCACAAACCCACAATTCATCGGATCTCGACAAACACACCACAAAAGAAAATTACATCGAATAGATCTCCAAGAGAATCGAGGAGAACTTTGTATTGAGATCCAAAGAGATAGAAGAAGCCATCTAGCTAATAACTATGGACCCGAAGGTCTGAGGTAAACTACTCACACATCATCGGAGAGGCTATGGTGTTGATGTAGAAGCCCTCCGTGATCAATGCCCCCTCCGGCAGGACACCCGAAAAGGCCCCAAGATGGGATATCACGGGTACAGAATGTTGCGGTGGTGGAATTAGGTTTTCGTGGTGCTCTTTGATGGTTTGGGGGTACGTAGGTATATATAGGAGGAAGAAGTAGGTCGGTGGAGCCACGAGGGGCCCACGAGGGTGGAGGGCGCGCCCAGGGGGGTAGGCGCGCCCCCCTGCCTCGTGGCCTCCTCGGTGATTTCTTGACGTCCACTCCAAGTCCTCTGGATCACGTTTGTTCCAAAAATAACTCTCCCGAAGGTTTCATTCCGTTTGGACTCCGTTTGATATTCCTTTTTCTGCGAAACACTGAAATAGGCAAAAAAACAACAATTTGGGCTGGGCCTCCGGTTAATAGGTTAGTCCCAAAAATAATATAAAAGTGTATAAATAAGCCCATTAAACATCCAAAACAGAATATATAATAGCATGGAACAATCAAAAATATAGATACGTTGGAGACGTATCAAGCATCCCCAAGCTTAATTCCTGCTCGTCCTCGAGTAGCTAAATGATAAAAATAGAATTTTTGATGTGGAATGTTTCTTAGCATAATTTTCAATGTAATTCTTTTTATTGTGGCATGAATATTTAGATCCGAAAGATTCAAGATAAAAGTTTAATGTTGACATAAAAACAATAATACTTCAAACATGCTAAAGAAAGCTTATCCCTACAAAATCATATAGTTAGGCCATGTTTCAATATCGTCACACAAACGTTCTCATCATGCATAACCCCGATGACAAGCCGAGCAATTGGTTCATACTTTTTAACACACTTCAGCCTTTTCAACCCTTACGCAATACATGAGCGCAAGCCATGGATATAGCACTATGGGTGGATTTAAATATAATGATGGGGGTTATGAGAGAAGACAAAAGAAGGTAAAAAGTCTCACATCGACGCGGCTAATCAATAGGCTATGGATATGCCCATCGATTGATGTCAATGAGAGGAGTAGGGATCGCCATGCAACGGATGCACTAGAGCCATAAATATATGAAAGCTCAACAAAAGAAACTAAGTGGGTGTGCATCAACTTGCTTGCTCACAAAGACCTAGGGCATTTTGAGGAAGCCCATGATTGGAATATACAAGCCAAGTTCTATAATGAAAAATTCCCACTAGTATATGAAAGTGACAACATAGGAGACTCTCTATCATGAAGATCACGGTGCTACTTTGAAGCACAAGTGTGAAAAAAGGATAGTAACATTGTCCCTTCTCTCTTTTTCTCTCTTTTTTTTCTTTTTTTTCTTTGGCCTCTTTTTTCTCTCTTTTTTTATTTAGTGTGGAATCTCATCCTGACTTGTGGGGGAATCATAGTCTCCATCATCCTTTCCTCACATGGGACAATGCTCTAATAATGATGACCATCACACTTTTATTACTTACAACTCAAGAATTACAACTCAATACTTAGAACAAAATATGACTCTATGTGAATGCCTCCGGCGGTGTACCAGGATATGCAATGAATCAAGAGTGGCATGTATGAAAAATTATGAAAGGTGGCTTTGCCACTAATACGATGTCAACTACATGATCATGCAAAGCAATATGACAATGATGAAGCGTGTCATAATAAACGGAATGGTGGAAAGTTGCATGGCAATATATCTCGGAATGGCTATGGAAATGCCATGATAGGTAGGTATGGTGGCTGTTTTGAGGAAGATATAAGGAGGTTTATGTGTGATAGAGCATATCATATCACGGGGTTTGGATGCACTGGCGAAGTTTGCACCAACTCTCAAGGTGAAAAAGGGCAATGTGCAGTACCGTAGAGGCTAGAAAAATGTGGAAGGTTGAGAGTGCGTATAATCCATGGACTCACATTAGTCATAAAGAACTCATATACTTATTGCAAAATTTTATTAGACCTCGAAGCAAAGTACTACTACGCATGCCCCTAGAGGGATAGATTGGTAGGAAAAGACCATCTCTCGTCCCCGACCGCCACTCATAAGGAAAGCAATAAAAGAACACCTTATGTGTCAAAATTGTGACACAACTTTTACCATACATGCATTCTACAGGACTTGCCAACTTTAACACAAGTATTTCTCAATTTCACAATTACTCAACTAGCATTCTCTAATATTACCACCTTTATGTCTAAAAACACTTATCAAGTATCTAACTTCTCATGATATTCAATGAACTCAATATGGAAGATTAATTTCACAATTAAAGCAAGTTAACATGCTGTTTAAGATTCTCAAAATAATATAAGTGAAGCATGAGAGATCAATAATTTATATAAAATACAACCACCACCGTGCTCTAAAAGATATAAGTGAAGCACTAGAGCAAAAACTATATAGCTCAAAAGATATAAGTGAAGCACATAGAGTATTCTAACAAATTTCGAATCATGTATGTCCCTCTCAAAAGGTGTGTACAGCGAGGATGATTGTGAAAAACTAAAAATCAAAGACTCAAATCATACAAGACGCTCCAAACAAAACACATATCATGTGGTGAATAAAAATATAGCTTCATGTAAAGTTACCGATAGACGAAGACGAAAGAGGGGATGCCTTCCGGGGCATCCCCAAGATTAAGCTTTTTGTTGTCCTTAAATTTTACCTTGGGGTGCCATGGGCATCCCCAAGCTTAGGCCCTTGCCAATCCTTGTTCCATAATCCATCAAATCTTTACCCAAAACTTGAAAACTTCACGACACAAAACTTAACAGAAAATCTCGTGAGCTCCGTTAGCGAAAGAAAACAAAACACCACTTCAAGGTACTGTAATGAACTAATTCTTTATCTATATTGGTTTTAAACCTACTGTATTCCAACTTTTCTATGGTTCATAAACTCCATTACTAACCATAGATTCGTTAAAATAAGCAAACAACACGCGAAAAACAGAATCTGTCAAAAACAGAACAGTCTCTAGTAATCTGTAACTAACGCAAACTTCTGGAACTCTAAAAATTCTACCAAAATAGGACGACCTAAATAATTTGTTTATTGATCCTCTGCAATTGGAATCAGTATTATATCACGTTCTGGTAATTTTTAACAATTGTATTCGTGAACAGAAAGTTTCTGGAATTTTCAGCAAGATCAAATAACTATCATCCAAGAAGATCCTATAGGTTTAACTTGGCACAAACAGTAATTAAAATACAAAACCACATCTAAACAGAAGCTAGATGGATTATTTATTCCTAAACAGAACCAAAAAGCAAAAAAAATAAAAAAATTGGGTTGCCTCCCAACAAGCGCTATCGTTTAACGCCCCTAGCTAGGCATAAAAGCAAGGATAGATATAGGTATTGCCATCTTTGGTAGGCAATTCTTCAATAAGACACCTATAACCCCTAGGAGTTTATTCCTTTTTATTAATTATCAAACTTCTAGGCACGAAATCGAGAAAATCATTTGTAGCAAAAGGTTCCTTAAGGATAGTGAGAAAGTTGGGGTGAACACTTATGGATTTGAGGTGCGCATTTCCCTTACTAGAATTTTCACCCTTATTTTTAGGAACATACATCAATTTGGCAATCTTAGCATTAGAAGGAGTGTTTTTCACGGAAGAAAAGGCAGATCCTAGGTTGGTAATAATATCCTCAATTTTATCAATTCTAGTGGAATCTTGATCTATCTTTCATTGACCACAGGTTCCTCTTCTTTAAAAAATTTAAGAGCAACTCCTACCTTAGATCCGTATTGGGTAATTTGGTTATGGATCTTTCTATCCAAATTTTCAATCAACTCTACGGTGGCAACTTTATTTTCAATAATTTCAAGCCGTTGCATCACATGTTCCAAAGTTAAAATAGTTCCATTAACCAAAAGAGGTGGAGGGCCAAATAAATCTATCATAGCATTATAAGAATCAAAAGTATGGCTACCCAAGAAATTTCCTCCGGTAATGGTATCAAGAATATATCTATTCCAAGGGGTGATGCCTACATAAAAATTGCGAAGAAGAACGGAAGTAGATTGCTTCCTAGTAGATCTATTTTGCGCATTGCAAATTCTGTACCAAGCATCTTTTAGATTTTCTCCCTCCCTTTGTTTAAAGTTAAGAACTTCATTCTCTGGAGACAAAGGAGTAGATAAAGGACTAGCCATAACGACGAAGCAAGCGAAAAAGAGGCGAACGGAAAGAGAGGGCAAATAAAACGGCAAGGGTGAAGTGGGGGAGAGGAAAATGAGAGGCAAATGGCAAATAATGTAATGTGAGGGATAAGAGTTTGTGATGGGTACTTGGTATGTTGACTTTAGCGTAGACTCCCCGGCAACGGCGCCAGAAATCCTTCTTGCTACCTCTTGAGCACTGCGTTGGTTTTCCCTTGAAGAGGAAAGAGTGATGCAGCAAACTAGCATAAGTATTTCCCTCTGTTTTTGAGAACCATGGTATCAATCTAGTAGGAGGCCACGCTCGAGTCCCTTGCACCTACACAAACAAATAAGAACCTTGCAACCAACGCGATAAAGGGGTTGTCAATCCCTTCACGGCCACTTGCAAAAGTGAGATCTGATAGAGAAGATAAGATAATATTTTTGGTATTTTTATGATAAAGATTAAAAGTAAAGAGTGCAAAGTAAACAAAGATAGAAATAGCTTGTTGACGGAGATTAATATGATGGAAAATAGACCCGGGGGCCATAGGTTTCACTAGTGGCTTCTCTCAAGATAGCATAAGTATTACGGTGGGTGAACAAATTACTGTCGAGCAATTGATAGAATTGAGCATAGTTATGAGAATATCTAGGTATGATCATGTATATAGGCATCACGTCCGTGACAAGTAGACCGAATCCTGCCTGCATCTACTACTATTACTCCACACATCGACCGCTATCCAGCATGCATCTAGAGTATTAAGTTCATAAGAACGGAGTAACTCTTTAAGCAAGATGACATGATGTAGAGGGATAAACTCATGCAATATGATATAAACCCCATCTTTTTATCCTCGATGGCAACAATACAATACGTGTCGTTTCCCCTACTGTCACTGGGATCGAGCACCGCAAGATTGAACCCAAAGCTAAGCACTTCTCCCATTGCAAGAAAGATCAATCTAGTAGGCCAAACCAAACTGATAATTCGAAGAGACTTGCAAAGATAACCAATCATACTTAAAAGAATTCAGAGAAGATTCAAATATTGTTCATAGATAATCTGGATCATAAACCCACAATTCATCGGATCTCGACAAACATACCACAAAAGAAGATTACATCGAATAGATCTCCAAGAGAATCAAGGAGAACTTTGCATTGAGATCCAAAGAGATAGAAGAAGCCATCTAGCTAATAACTATGGACCCGAAGGTCTGTGGTAAACTACTCACACATCATTGGAGAAGCTATGGTGTTGATGTAGAAGCCCTTCGTGATCAATGCCCCCTCCGGCAGGACGCCGGAAAAGGCCCCAAGATGGGATCTCACGGTACAGAAGGTTGCGGCAGTGGAATTAGGTTTTCGTGGTGCTCTTCGATGGTTTGGGGGTACGTAGATATATATAGGTGGAAGAAGTAGGTCGGTGGAGCCACGAGGGGCCCACGAGGGTGGAGGGCGCGCCCCCTGCCTCGTGGCCTCCTCGGTGATTTCTTGACGTCCACTCCAAGTCCTCTGGATCACGTTTGTTCCCAAAATAACTCTCCCAAAGGTTTCATTCCGTTTGGACTCCGTTTGATATTCCTTTTCTGCGAAACACTGAAATAGGCAAAAAAAACAGCAATTTGGGCTGGGCCTCCGGTTAATAGGTTAGTCCCAAAAATAATATAAAAGTGTATAAATAAGCCCATTAAACATCCAAAACAGAATATATAATAGCATGGAACAATCAAAAATTATAGATACGTTGGAGACGTATCAGTCCACATACTCAACCATCATATAGTCTTCTATGATTGCTGACACTCTCCTTGTACTCATGAGCAAAACGTTTCAACCGGACACATAGAAAGATTGGGGCTTATTGTTTCGCCTCCCAACATACTCACCTCAAGGGTGATGTTAACAATAATAACTCATGCTATCTATATTCAACTGGACATATGTGCCTATATCTTTCCTCACCACATGATGCTTGCCAAAAGAATAAATAAAAAGGAATAGAAGGAAAACTTTGACTCTTTGCATAAAAGTAAATACATGAAAGTAAAAGATAGGCCCTTCGTAGAGGGAAGCAGAGGTTGCCATGCACTTATTTGTTTGCATGCTAAATTCCTTAGTGCAAGAGAACGTCACGTTGTATTGCCCCTTAAGATGACAACCTTTATTATGCAGTCTGTCACTTTTATTCTTTGTCATACAAGTTCATACAACGCTCAATTTTCTCTTACACTTAATGATCTCACATATTTAGAAGCAATTTTCATTGCCCTTTTTGCACCGATGGCAACTTACTTGAGGGATCTTGCTCAATCCATTGGTAGGTATGGTGGACACTTGAAAAAGATTTGGGTTTAAGGGTTTTTGGATGCACAAGTAGTATCTCTACTTAGTGCGGAATTTTTGGCTAGCAAAGATAGGGGCAAGCAACACATGTTGAAGGATCTATGACGATATGACTTCTATGTGAATACAAACAAACATAAACCATTAAGTTGTCTTCCTTGTCCAACGTCAACAATTTTGGCATATAATATTTTGATGAGGGCTCACAATCACAAAAGATTTCTAGGATGATATATTTATATGTGAATCTTCTCTTCCCTTATTAATTCTTTCATGAGTTGCATCATTGACATACTATGTTTTCCAATCTCTAATAAAATTTTCTTACTTATACTTTTCCTTATGTGGTGCTATCACCTACCATAGGATTAGTATATAATCCTATTGATTTATTTCTTTCCTTTTATTTATTTCCTTTCTCATTTTCTTTCTTTCTTATTTCTTTTCTTTATTTGCAACATGAAAGTGAAGAAAGCAAAAAATCAAACTAACTTTATTATAAGCAAACTCTCAAATAAGAAAGGATCGAACTAAACTTTATTTTATCTAAAGCAAAAAGTTAGAACTAAGATAAATAAAAGTAAAAAGATAGTGGGATGATACGATACCGGGGCACCTCCCCCAATCTTGGCGGAAGCCAAGGGGAGTGCCCATACCCGATACTCAGTTCTCCTTTGGTGGTGAAGAAGATGATGGTGGTGATGAAGAAGATGCCTTGTTCTCAGATTTCTATGGCAGTGGTCCACCATCATAAGAGGAAGAGTGAGTTTCACGGGTCCTGCAACTAGCAGCCAAACTCATACTTTTAAACCTCTCCTCATATTCAAAGACTTGGTTCTGGAGGTCATAGATCTGGCTTTGGAGGAAGTTGATTTGCTCATTGAAGGTGAAGATGATGTCCTTCATGGGCTTGCCATCCACCTTGAGATCACGGAGAGGTCCGTGATCATGAGGTGATTGGCATGGAGTCCACGCTCCACCATCCCCTTGCACCGGAAGACATCTTGCTCCACAGCTTCAAGCCTACCCTCCATGATTCCCGTCCCCTTAGGACAGGGCACATCGCGAAGGTGAAGCAGCCCCTCGTGCATCTCAACGGCCTGAGGGTGCTGCACCACCTCCCGTAGATATGGGTTGATGACGTTCTTGAAGAACTTGTCCTTGGAGGAGCTTGAGGCAGCCATGGTAGATGGGATCTGACAGAAAACAACAAGGAAAAAAGAACATAGGATTTCTTCGCGATACGGTGGTTAACAGGTCCGAGAAGTATATATAGATTTTTTATCTTGCAGGACAAGTATATGGAAGAAAAATGGAGTACGGAAGGTGTCCCATGTGGGCACAACCCACCTGGGCGCGCCAGGCAAGCCTGGCGCGCCCTGGTTGAAGGAAATATGCCCTAGAGGCAATAATAAAGTTGTTATTTATATTTCCTTATATCATGATCAATGTTTATTATTCATGCTAGAATTGTATTAATCGGAAACTTAGTACATGTGTGAATACATAGACAAACAGAGTGTCACTAGTATGCCTCTACTCGACTAGCTCGTTAATCAAAGATGGTTAAGTTTCCTAGCCATAGACATGAGTTGTCATTTGATGAACGAGATCACATCATTAGAGAATGATGTGATTGACTTGACCCATCCGTTAGCTTCGCACTATGATCGTTTAGTTTATTGATATTGCTTTCTTCATGACTTATACATGTTCCTATGACTATGAGATTATGCAACTCTCGAATACCGAAGGAACACTTAGTGTGCTGTCAAACGTCACAACGTAACTGGGTGATTATAAAGATGCTCTACGGGTGTCTCCGATGGTGTTTGTTGAGTTGGCATAGATCGAGATTCGGATTTGTCACTCCGATTGTCGGACAGGTATCTTTGGGCCCTCTCGGTAATGCACATCACTATAAGCCTTGCAAGCAATATGACTAATGAGTTAGTTACGGGATGATGCATTACGGAATGAGTAAAGAGACTTGCCGGTAATGAGATTGAACTAGGTATGATGATACCAACGATCGAATCTCGGGCAAGTAACATACCAATGACAAAGGGAACAACGTATGTTGTTATGCGGTTTGAACGATAAAGATCTTCATAGAATATGTAGGAGCCAATATGAGCATACAAGTTCCGCTATTGATTATTGACCGGAGATGAGTCTCAGCCTTGTCTACATAGTTCTCGAACCCGTAAGGTCCGCACGCTTAGCCTTCGATGACAATCGGTATTATGAGTTTATCTGTTTTGATGTACCGAAGGTAGTTCGAAGTACCGGATGAGATCATGGACATGACGAGGAGTCTCGAAATGGTTGAGACATAAAGATTGATATATTGGATGACTATATTCGGACACCGGAATGGTTCCGAGGTGTATCGGGTATTTACCGGAGTACCGGGGGGTTACCGGAACCCCCTGGGGGTTATTGGGCCTCATGCGCTTAATGGTGGAAGAGAGGAGGCAGGCCAAGGCAGGGCGCGCGCCCCCCTAGCCCAAACCGAATTGGACTAGGGGGGCCGGCCCGCCTTTCCTTCTCTCCTCCCTCACATTCCCCCTTCTCCTTGTTGGACTAGGAAAGGGGGGCCGAATCCTACTTGGAGTAGGATTGCCCCCCTTGGCGCGCCTCCTCCCCTTGGTCGGCCTCCTCCTCCCTCCCCCCTTTATATACGTGGGAGGGGGGCACCCCAAAGGTACACAAAAAGTTTCTCTTAGCCGTGTGTGGTGCCCCCCTCCACAGAAACACACCTCGGCCATATCGTTGCAGTGCTTAGGCGAAGCCCTGCGCCGGTAACTTCATCATCACCATCACCACGCCGTCGTGCTGACGAAACTCTCCCTCGGCCTCAGCTGGATCAAGAGTACGAGGGACGTCATCGAGCTGTATGTGTGCAGATCACGGAGGTGTCGTGCGTTCGGTGCTTGATCGGTTGGACCGCGAAGACGTTCAACTACATCAACCGCGTTACTTAACGCTTCCGCTTTCGGTCTACGAGGGTACATGGACACACTCTCCCCGCTCGTTGCTATGCTTCTCCTAGATAGATCTTGCATGATCGTAGGAAGTTTTTTGAAATACTACGTTCCCCAACAGTGGCATCTGAGCCAGGTCTATGCGTAGATGTTATATGCACGAGTAGAACACAAAGAGTTGTGGGCGATAATAGTCATACTGCTTACCAACATGTCATACTTTGATTCGGCGGTATTGTTGGATGAAGCAGCCCAGACCGACATTACATGACCGCGTTCATGAGACTGGTTCTACCACCGTGCTTCGCACACAGGTGGCTAGTGGGTGTCTGTTTCTCCAACTTTAGTTGAATCGATTGTGACTACGCCCGGTCCTTGTTGGGTGTTAAAACAGCAAACTTGACGAAAAATCGTTGTGGTTTTGATGCGTAGGTAAGAACGGTTCTTGCTAGAAGCCCGTAGCAGCCACGTAAAACTTGCAACAACAAAGTAGAGGACGTCTAACTTGTTTTTGCAGGGCTTGCTGTGATGTGATATGGTCAAGACATGATGATATATAATTTGTTGTATGAGATGATCATGTTTTGTAACAGTTATCGGCAACTGGCAGGAGCCATATGGTTGTCGCTTTATTGTATGAAATGCATCGCCATGTAATTGCTTTACTTTATCACTAAGCAGTAGCGATAGTCATAGAAGCAATAGTTGGCGAGATGACAATGATGCTTCGATAGAGATCAAGGTGTCAAGCCGGTGACGATGGTGATCATGACGGTGCTTTGAAGATGGCGATCAAAGGCACAAGATGATGATGGTCATATCATATCACTTATATTGATTGCATGTGATGTTTATCCTTTATGCATCTTATTTTTCTTAGTACGGCGGTAGCATTATAAGATGATGTCTCACTAAATTTTAAGGTACAAGTGTTCTCCCTGAGTATGCACCGTTGCTACAGTTCGTCGTGCCGAGACACCACGTGATGATCGGGTGTGATAAGCTCTACCTTCACATACAACGAGTGCAAGCCAGTTTTGCACATTCAGAATACTCGGGTTAAACTTGACGAGCCTAGCATATGCAGATATGGCCCCGGAACGCTGAGACCGAAAGGTCAAGCGTGAATCATATAGTAGATATGATCAACATAGTGATGTTCACCATTGAAAACTACTCCATCTCACGTGATGATCGGACATGGTTTAGTTGATATGGATCACATGATCACTTAGATGATTAGAGGGATGTCTATCTAAGTGAGAGTTCTTAAGTAATATGATTAATTGAACTTTAATTTATCATGAACTTAGTACCTGATAGTATTTTGCATGTCTATGTTGTTGTAGATAAATGGCATGTGCTACTGTTCCATTGAATTTTAATGCGTTCCTAGAGAAAGCTAAGTTGAAGGATGATGGCAGCAACTACACGGACTGGGTCCGTTACTTGAGGATTATCCTCATTGCTACACAGAAGAATTACGTCCTCGAAGCACCGCTAGGTGCCAAACCCGCTGTAGGAGCAACTCCAGGTGTTATGAACACCTGGCAGAGCAAAGCTAATGACTACTCGATAGTTCAGTCTGCCATGCTTTACGGCTTAGAACCGGGACTTCAACGACGTTTTGAACATCATGGAGCATATTTGATGTTCCAGGAGTGGAAGTTAATATTTCAAGCAAATGCCGGGATTGAGAGATATGAAGTCTCCAATAAGTTCTACAGCTGCAAAATGGAGGAGAATAGCTCAAGTTAAGAAGCCCAAGTCTGGACCTAAGCCTGAGACTGAGTGCTTCTACTGCAAAGGGACTGGTCACTGGAAGCGGAACCGCCCCAAGTATTTGGCGGAAAAGAAGGATGGAAAAGTGAAAGGTATATTTGATATACATGTTATTGATGTGTACCTTACTAATGCTCGCAGTAGCGCCTGGGTATTTGATACTGGTTCTGTTGCTAATATTTGCAACTCCAAATAGGGGCTATGGATTAAGCAAAGATTGGCTAACGACGAGCTGACGATGCGCATGGGAAATGGTTCCATAGTCGATGTGATCGCCGTCGGCACGCTACCTCTACATCTACCTTCGGGGTTAGTTTTAAACTTGAATAATTGTTATTTGGTGCCAGCGCTAAGCATGAACATTATATCTGGATCTTGTTTGATGCGAGACGGTTATTCATTTAAATCAGAGAATAATGGTTGTTCTATTTATTTGAGTAATATCTTTTATGGTCATGCACCCTTGATGAGTGGTCTATTTTTACTAAATCTTGATAGTAGTGATACACATATTCATCGTATTGAAGCCAAAAGATATAAGTTTAATAATGATAGTGCAACTTATTTGTGGCACTACCGTTTAGGTCATATTTGTGTAAAGCGCGTGAAGAAACTCCATGCTAATGGGATTTTGGAATCACTTGATGCTTGTGAACCATGCCTCATGGGCAAGATGACTAAGACTCCGTTCTCTGGAACAATGGAGTGAGCAACAAACTTGTTGAAAATAATACATACTGATATATGTGGTCCGATGAGTGTTGATGCTCGCGGCGGGTATCGTTATTTTCTGACCTTCACAGATGATTTAAGCAGATATGGGTATATCTACTTTATGAAACATAAGTCTGAAACATTTGAAAAGTTCAAATAATTTCATAGTGAAGTGAAAAATCATTGTAACAAGAAAATAAAGTTTCTACGATCTGATCATGGAGGAGAATATTTGAGTTATGAGTTTGGTCTACATTTGAAACAATGCGGAATAGTTTTGTAACTCACGCCACCCAGAACACCATAGCGTAATGGTGTGTCCGAACGTCGTACTCATACTTTATTAGATTTGGTGCGATCTACGATGTCTCTTACTGATTTACCGCAATCGTTTTGGGGTTATTCTTTAGAGACGGTTGCATTCACGTTAAATAGAGCAGCATCTAAGTCCGTTGAGACGACACCATATGAACTGTGGTTTGGCAAGAAACCCAAGTTGTCATTTCTTAAAGTTTGGGGCTGCGATGCTTATGTGAAAAAGCTTCAACCTGATAAGCTCGAACCCAAATCGGAGAAAATGTCTCTTCATAGGATACCCAAAGGAGACTGTTGGGTACACCTTCTATCATAGATCCAAAGGCAAGATATTCGTTGCTAAGAATGGATCCTTTCTAGAGAAGGAGTTTCTCTCGAAGGAAGTGAGTGGGAGGAAAGTAGAACTGGAAGAGGTAACTGTACCTGCTCCCTTATTGGAAAGTAGTTCATCACAGAAATCAGTTCCTGTGACTACTACACCAATTAGTGAGGAAGCTAATGATGATGATCATGAAACTTCTGATCAAGTTACTACTGAACCTCGTAGGTCAACCAGAGTAAGATCCACACCAGAGTGGTATGGTAATCCTGTTTTGGAGGTCATGTTACATGACCATGACGAACCTACGAACTATGAGGAAGCGATGATGAGCCCATATTCCGCGAAATGGCTTGAGGCCATGAAATCTGAGATGGGATCCATGTATGAGAACAAAGTGTGGACTTTGGTTGACTTGCGCGATGATCGGCAAGCCATAGAGAATAAATGGATCTTCAAGAAGAAGACTAACGCTAACGGTAATATTACTGTCTACAAAGCTCGACTTGTTGCGAAAGGTTTTCGACAAGTTCAAGGAGTTGACTACGATGAGACCTTCTCACCCGTAGTGATGCTTAAGTCTGTCCGAATCATGTGAGCAACTGCCACATTTTATGATTATGAAATTTGGCAAATGGATGTCAAAACTGCACTCCTTAATGGATATCTTAAAGAAAAGTTGTATATGATGCAACCAGAAGGTTTTGTCGATCCAAAAGGTGCTATCAAGTGTGCAAGCTCCAGCGATCCATTTATGGACTGGTGCAAGCCTCTCAGAGTTGGAATATACGCTTTGATAGTGTGATCAAAGCATATGGTTTTATACAGACTTTTGGAGAAGCCTGTATTTACAAGAAAGTGAGTGGGAGCTCTGTAGCATTTCTGATATTATATGTGGATGACATATTGTTGATCGGAAATGATACTGAATTTTTGAATAGCATAAAAGGATACTTGAATAAGAATTTTTCAATGAAAGACCTCGGTGAAGCTGCTTATATATTGGGTATCAAGATCTATAGAGATAGATCAAGACGCTTAATTGGACTTTCATAAAGCACATACCTTGATAAAGTTTTGAAGAAGTTCAAAATGGGTCAAGCAAAGAAAGGGTTCTTGCCTGTGTTACAAGGTGTGAAGTTGAGTCAGACTCAATGCCCGACCACTGCAGAAGATAGAGAGAAAATGAAGGTCATTCCCTATGCTTCAGCCATAGGTTCTATCATGTATGCAACGCTGTGTACCAGACCTGATGTGTGCCTTGCTATTAGTTTAGCAGGGAGGTACCAAAGTAATCCAGGAGTGGATCACTGGACAGCGGTCAAGAACATCCTGAAATACCTGAAAAGGACTAAGGATATGTTTCTCGTTTATGGAGGTGACAAAGAGCTCGCCGTAAATGGTTACGTCGATGCAAGCTTTGACACTGATCCGGATGACTCTAAGTCACAAACCGGATATGTGTTATATTGAATGGTGGAGTTGTCAGTTGGTGCAGTTCCAAGCAGAGCGTCGTGGCGGGATCTACGTGTGAAGCGGAGTACATAGCTGCTTCGGAAGCAGCAAATGAAGGCGTCTGGATGAAAGAGTTCATATCTGATTTAGGTGTCATACCTAGTGCATCGGGTCCAATGAAAATCTTTTGTGACAATACTGGTGCAATTGCCTTGGCAAAGGAATCCAGATTTCACAAGAGAACCAAGCACATCAAGAGACGCTTCAATTCCATCCACGATCAAGTCAAGGAGGGAGACATAGAGATTTGCAAGATACATACGGATCTGAATGTTGCAGACCCGTTGACTAAGCCTCTCTCACGAGCAAAACATGATCAGCACCAAGACTCCATGGGTCTTAGAATCATTACCGTGTAATCTAGATTATTGACTCTAGTGCAGGTGGGAGACTGAAGGATATATGCCCTAGAGGCAATAATAAAGTTGTTATTTATATTTCCTTAGATCATGATAAATGTTTATTATTCATGCTAGAATTTTATTAATCGGAAACTTAGTACATATGTGAATACATAGACAAATAGAGTGTCACTAGTATGCCTCTACTTGACTAGCTCGTTAATCAAAGATGGTTAAGTTTCCTAGCCATATACATGAGTTGTCATTTGATGAACGGGATCACATCATTAGAGAATGATGTGATTGACTTGACCCATCCGTTAGCTTAGCACTATGATCGTTTAGTTTATTGCTATTGCTTTCTTCATGACTTATACATGTTCCTATGACTATGAGATTATGCAACTCCCGAATACCGTAGGAACACTTGGTGTGCTATCAAACATCACAGCGTAACTGTGTGATTATAAAGATGCTCTACAGGTGTCTCTGGTGGTGTTTGTTGAGTTGGCATAAATCGAGATTAGGATTTGTCACTCCGATTGTCGGAGAGGTATCTCTGGGCCCTCTCGGTAATGCACATCACTATAAGCCTTGCAAGCAATATGACTAATGAGTTAGTTACGGGATGATGCATTACGGAACAAGTAAAGAGACTTGCCGGTAACGAGATTGAACTAGGTATCATGATACCAACGATCGAATCTCGGGTAAATAACATACCGATGACAAAGGGAACAACGTATGTTATTATGCAGTTTGACCGTTAAAGATCTTCGTAGAATATGTAGGAGCCAATATGAGCATCCAGGTTCCGCTATTGGTTATTGATCGGAGATGAGTCTCGGTCATGTCTACATAGTTCTCGAACCCGTAGGGTCCGCACGCTTAACGTTCGATGACGATCGGTATTATGGGTTTATGTATTTTGATGTACCGAAGGTATTTCGGAGTCCCGGATGAGATCATGGACATGACTAGGAGTCTCTAAATGTTCGATACATAAAGATTGATATATTGGATGACTATATTCGGACACCGGAATGGTTCCGAGGTGTATCGGGTATTTACCGGAGTACCGGGGGTTACCGGAACCCACCGGGGGTTATTGGGCCTCATGGGCCTATTGGTGGAAGAGAGGAGGCGGGCCAAGGCAGGGTGCGCGTCCCCCTAGCCCAAACCGAATTGGACTAGGGGGGCCGTGATGACCCACAAGTGTAGGGGATCTATCGTAGTCCTTTTGATAAGTAAGAGTGTCGAACCCAACGAGGAGTAGAAGGAAATGACAAGCGGTTTTCAGTAAGGTATTCTCTGCAAGCACTGAAATTATCGGTAACAGAGTCTTGTGAGAAGGTAATTTGTAATGGCTAACAAGTAATGAAAATAAACAAGGTGCAGCAAGATGGCCCAATCCTTTTTATAGCAAAGGACAAGCCTGGACAAAGTCTTATATAGAGAAAAGCGCTCCCGAGGACACATGGGAATTATCGTCAAGCTAGTTTTCATCACGCTCATATGATTCGCGTTTGTTACTTTGATAATTTGGTATGTGGGTGGACCGGTGCTTGGGTATTGCCCTTTCTTGTACAAGCATCACACTTATGATTAACCCCTATTGCAAGCATCCGCAACTACAAAAGAAGTATTAAGGTAAACCTAACCATAGCATGAAACATATGGATCCAAATCAGCCCCTTACGAAGCAACGCATAAACTAGGGTTTAAGCTTCTGTCACTCTAGCAACCCATCATCTACTTATTACTTCCCAATGCCTTCCTCTAGGCCCAATCAATGGTGAAGTGTCATGTAGTCGACGTTCACATAACACCACTAGAGGAGAGACAACATACATCTCATCAAAATATCGAACGGATACCAAATTCACATGACTACTAATAGCAAGACTTCTCCCATGTCCTCAGGAACAAACGTAACTACTCACAAATCATATTCATGTTCATAATCAGAGGGGTATTAATATGCATAAAGGATGTGAACATATGATCTTCCACCAAATAAACCAACTAGCATCAATTACAAGGAGTAATCAACACTACTAGCAACCCACAGGTACCAATCTGAGGTTTTGAGACAAAGATTGGATACAAGAGATGAACTAGGGTTTTAGAGGAGATGGTGCTGGTGAAGATGTTGATGGAGATTGACCCCCTCCCGATGAGAGGATCGTTGGTGATGATGATGGTGATGATTTCCCTCTCCCGGAGGGATGTTTCCCCGGCAGAACAGCTCCGCCGGAGCCCTAGATTGGTTCTGCCAAGGTTCCACCTCGTGGCGGCGGTGTTTCTTCCCGAAAGCTTGCTTATGATTTTTTCCAGGGTAAAAGACTTCATATAGCATAAGATAGGCATCGGAGGCCTACCAGGGGGCCCACGAGGTAGGGGGCGCGCCCAGGGGGTAGGGCGCACCCCCACCCTCATGGATGGTGGGTGCCCCCCCCCTCTGGTTGATTCTTTCGCCAGTATTTTTTACTAATTCCAAAAACTGCCTCCGTGAAGTTTCAGGACTTTTGGAGCTATGCAGAATAGGTCTCTAATATTTGCTCCTTTTCCAGCCCAGAATTCCAGCTGCCGGCATTCTCCCTCTTCATGTAAACCTTGTAAAATAAGAGAGAATAGGCATAAGTATTGTGACATATCGTGTAATAACAGCCCATAATGCAATAAATATTGATATAAAAGCATGATGCAAAATGGACGTATCAGGTCGGCCCCCCTTTCCTTCTCTCCTCCCTCACCTTCCCCCTTCTCCTTGTTGGACTAGGAAAGGGGGGGCTGAATCCTACTTGGAGTAGAATTGCCCCCCTTGCCGCGCCTCCTCCCCTTGGCCGGCCTCCTCGTCCCTCCCCCCTTTATATACGTGGAGGGGGGCACCCCAAAGGTACACAAAAAGTTTCTGTTAGCCGTGTGCGGTGCCCCCTCCACAGAAACACACCTCGGTCATATCGTTGCAGTGCTTAGGCGAAGCCCTGCGCCAGTAACTTCATCATCACCGTCACCATGCCGTCGTGCTAACAAAACTCTCCCTCGGCCTCAGCTGGATCAAGAATACAAGGGACGTCATCGAGCTGTACGTGTGCAGATCGCGGAGGTGCCGTGCATTTGGTGCTTGATCGGTTGGATCGCGAAGACGTTCGACTACATCAACTGCGTTACTTAACGCTTCCGCTTTCGGTCTACGAGGGTACGTGGACACACTCTCCCCGCTTGTTGATATGCTTCTCCTAGATAGATCTTGCATGATCATAGGAATTTTTTTGAAATAGTACGTTCCCCAACACTGGTGTCTTGCGCCCGCCAGGGGACGCTTCCTGGTAGTTTCTTTATTTCCAAAATTCTAAAACATTCCAAAACTGTAGCGACTAGACCTCAAATGGTCTGTGCTGCTGTGCACCAGTGTCATCCCTGGATCAGTAATGCTGACACGCACAGTACAAATGGAGGATTTATAACAGAGTAGCAATCACACACTTATTACATCGAATATCTCCGAAGAGATTAAGTATGATAAACATGGCTTAAGGCCATCTAATAACGATAACAGCGGAAGTCTTGGAAGATAAGTGAGTCCATCAACTCCAGCGGCATCACTGAGTATAAGACCACGACCTAAGGCACCTTACTCGTCGTCTGAAAAATCTGCAACATGAAACATTGCAGCCCGAAAACGGGTCAGCACATAGGATATGCTGTCAAAATAACACATAGAGAGCAATGAACAATAATAATGCTATACTACATGCATATATGGCTGGTGGAAAGCTCTATGGTTACAGTTTTGCGAAAAGCCAATTTTATCCTACTTCAAAGGAATAAATTTTATTTAACTATCATGGTGGTTGTTAAACATTGAGAAGGTACCTCCAACTCAATCCCAATTAAGTGTCATCATTAACCCAGCAAAATTAATTAAAAGTAACATGGTGATGAGATTCAAATGATAATCCAGGTACTAGATACTCAAGTTGTCCATAACCGGGGACACGGCTAACCATGATTAGTTTATACACTCTGCAGAGGTTTGCGCACTTTCCCCCACAAGACTCGATCGCCTCCGCTTGATTCTCGCACTGCATGATGTTTGAGAAACGGATGACCGAGACACAGTCGTTCAGAAACAATCACTCTTTACTCTGGATGGACCGGTACACCTACTTTCCCCTACATCTGCTAGCCCACCTCTTCAAGAGATCTTGTAACCTACTCAACTATGCTAGAGCCCATAATATCTTGTGGCTGCCCACGGAAGTTTCTAGCATGAATAATCTTATGATCCCTTTGAGCCTGGGTGGCGGACCTTATAAAATCAGACAACACTGGGTTCTCCAGGTGCCTCAATCCACCCAGATGTGAGTTTTAGTTGCCACCTTAAGTTGAACCATTAATAAACATCTCACATCTGTCATGAATATCACTCAAACCCATCCACGTCTACGAGCATAGCATGGCAATAATAAAAGCAACGTAGAAGTAACTCCCAAGGGTTTGAATAGAAAACAGGTAATAGGTACTACCTCAACTACTTCCCAATACCCACAATTTAATTAGATCCTAATCATGCAATTGTTTGAGGAAAAGATCTAATGCAGTAAAACTGGGTATGAAAAGTATGATCAAAGTGTTACTTGCCTTGCTGATGATCCGCAAAACCTAACGAGTCGAAGTAACAAGCGGCACACTCCGGGTACTCTATCGCAAACAAACAAGCATACAATCAGTACTCATCTAATGCACAGGTAAAACTTGAATGAAAGATCCAACCAGAAAGTTCAACTTAAGAACTCCGGTTTGCAAAAAGAATCAACTCGAAAGAAGCATCGAAAGTCAAACTGCGAAAGAAAGAAGCTTTGTTTACTAATCTGGATCTAGGTCAAATTTTACTGTAGCAAAAACTTGTTTGAGTAGGTTAAACGGAAAGAGAATTTCGAGACGAAACTCTAGGCGCTTGAATCGCCTGATTCCGATAAACGAGCGAGAAGTTAAACAGAATCGAAGATTCGATCAGAAATCGAATCTGAGATAATCGCAAAAAAATCCGACGAAAAAGAAAAACGGACGAACGGTTAAAGAACGGACGTTCGTTAACAGAGAAAAACCGACGAATGCGTTCGTTAAAACGAACGGCTCGGTGAACGCTCGCAAAATAATAAAACCGAAAAAAAACGATCTAGGGTTTTTTTTAACGAAGGGTTTTTTTTAAAACGAAAACCGGCAACGACGAACGGGCAGCGAGGCAGTACCTCGTCGGGCGGCTCCGGCGAGGGCTCCGGCGGGGCGCGGGGTGCGGGGGTGCGGGGGCGCGAGCGAGGGCGAGGGGCGGCGGCTCCCGGCGGCGGCGGCGGCTCCCGGCGGCGGCGGCGGCTCCCGGCGGCGGCGGCAGCGGGCAAGTGCGGCGGCGGCAGCGGGATGAGGGGAGAGAGAGAGAGGGGGGAGCAAGCTTGGAGGAGGGGGCAAGCTCCGGGGCGGCTCGGTCCCGTGTCCATGGAGGACACGGCGGCGGCGCTCTCCCGTGCGGAGGAAGGAGAGGGCGCGGGCGGGCCGGCGCTCGGCTGGGCTGCGGCCCGGTCGGGCGTCGCGCGTTTTTTTTTTTGATAAATAAGTTCCGCGGAAAATAATTCACAGAAAAATAAATAAAAAACAGAAAAATATAAAATAAATTTTCCCCGTCTAGTTGGAAAATCTAGAATAGGGTGAACATTTTTTTAAATCAAAATAAATATTCTGAAAACATGCAATATTTTTAATGCAATAAAAATTGCAAATAAAATCCAAATAAATTCCAATAAATGATTTTAATATTTTTTCTCCAGTATTTCAATTGTTTTGGAGAAGTCATATTTTCTCCTCTCGTTTATTTTTAAAATGAAATATTTTTCCGGAGAGAAAATAATTAAAACCAAAATCCTCATCTTATTATTTGATGAAAATCAAATATGAAAAATTCAAGAAAATCCCCAACTCTCTCCGAGGGTCCTTGAGTTGCTTAGGATTTATCGAGGATTTGTCAAAATGCAATAAAACATGATATGCAATGATGATCTATGTATAACATACCAAATTGAAAATTTGGGATGTTACAAACCTACCCCCCTTAAGATGAATCTCGCCCTCGAGATTCGGGTTGGCTAGAAAACAGGTGGGAGTGGTTTTTCCATAGATCTTCCTCTCGCTCCCTGGTGGCTTCATCCTCGGTGTGGTGACTCCACTGAACTTTGCAAAACTTGATAACCTTACTTCGGGTAACTCGGCTGGTATACTCAAGAATCTTAACTGGTTTCTCCTCATAGGTCAAATCACTTTCCAGCTGAATCGCTTCCAGTGGCACAGTATCTCTCAGCGGTATCTCAGCCATCTCTGCGTGGCACTTCTTCAACTGCGAAACGTGAAATACATCATGTACTCCAGACAATCCTTCGGGCAATTCCAGCTTGTAAGCAACCTCTCCCATACGTTCCAACACTCTGTATGGTCCGATAAAACGGGGCGCTAACTTTCCCTTAACTCCAAAGCGCTTCACTCCACGAAGTGGTGATACTCGAAGATACACTCTGTCTCTGACTTCGTGAACGGTCTCCTTTCGTTTAGAATCAGCATAACTCTTCTGCCTGGACTGGGCTACCTTGAGCCTATCGCGAATCAACCTCACTTTCTATTCAGACTCCTTAATCAAATCTGGTCCAAACAACTGACGGTCTCCAACTTTGTCCCATAACAACGGTGTTCTACACCTCCTTCCGTACAAGGCTTCGAAAGGGGCCATCTTCAAACTGGTTTGATAAATGTTGTTATACGAAAACTCCGCATATGGCAAATTGTCGTCCCAACTAGATCCATAATCTGGTGCACATGCTCTCAACATGTCCTCCAAAATCTGGTTGACTCTCTCGGTCTGTCCATCTGTCTGCGGGTGAAAAGCTGTACTGAATTCCAGCCTGGTTCCCAATGTTTCATGTAACTGCTTCCAAAACTTCGAGGTAAATTGGGTTCCTCTGTCTAATACAATGGTCCTCGGAACTCCATGCAAACACACGATCCTGGTCATGTATATCTTTGCCAACTTAGCACTGGTGTAAGTGGTCTTCACTGGAATGAAATGAGCCACTTTCGTCAAACGGTCGACTACAACCCATATCGAGTCATAGCCTGAGCGAGTCCTGGGTAATCCTGTGATAAAATCCATGCCTATTTTATCCCACTTCCATTCGGGTATCGGCAATGGTTGTAGCAATCCTGTTGGCTTCTGATGCTCTGCCTTCACTCTCTGACATACATCACAAACTGCTACATATTCCGCAATATCCTTCTTCATTCCGGTCCACCAGAAAGTATTCTTCAAGTCCAAATACATCTTGGTATTCCCTGGGTGAATCGAGTACGGTGAATCATGGGCTTCCTGCAAAATCAACTTCCTGATCTCCGGATCATTTGGCACATATACGCGGTCCTCAACCATAAGGTATCGTGCTCATCCTCACGAAATCCCTTGGCTTTTCCTTTGCTCATCTTCTCCTTTATCTCTTCAATCTCCTTGTCTGTCTTCTGAGCTTCTCTGATCCTTTCCATCAAGGTAGACTGAATCTCCAATGTCGCTAAATAGCCTCTTGGGACTATCTCCAAACATAGCTCGCGAAGGTCCTCGGCTAACTCCTGAGGTAACTCTCCTGTCATGAGGGTGTTGACATGACTCTTGCGGCTCAACGCGTCTGCTACTACGTTAGCCTTTCCTAGGTGATAATGCAATCTCATATCATAATCTTTAATGAGCTCCAACCATCTCCTCTGTCTGAGATTTAACTCCTTCTGCGTGAAAATATACTTCAAACTCTTGTGATCCGTGTACACCTCACAATGGTTTCCGATGAGAAAATGTCTCCATGTCTTCAATGCATGCACCACGGCTGCTAATTCCAAATCATGCGTAGCATAATTCTTCTCATGGGGTTTAAGTTGTCGTGAAGCATATGACACAACTCTTCCTTCCTGCATAAGCACTGCTCCAAGTCCTCGACGAGAAGCGTCGCAATAAACTTCATAGTCCTTGCGTTGATCTGGCAGAATCAACACTGGTGATGTAACCAATCGTTTCTTCAACTCTTGGAAACTAGCTTCACATTCCTCAGTCCAATTGAATTTGGTGTCCTTCTTCAATAGCTCAGTCATGGGCTTAGCAATCTTGAGAAATTCTCGATGAATCTCCGGTAGTATCCTGCAAGTCCAAGAAAACTCCGGATTTCTCCAACTGTCGTGGGTGATTCCCAACTTGTCACTGTGTCGACCTTGGCAGGGTCTACTGCTATTCCTTCTCCAGAAATAACATGTCCAAGGAATCCAACTTCCTTCAGCCAAAATTCACACTTGCTGAACTTGGCGTATAACTGATGTTCTCTGAGCTTCTCAAGTACCAATCGTAAATGCTCCTCATGCTCTTCTTCATCCTTGGAAAAGATTAAAATATCATCAATGAACACCACGACGAACTTATCCAAAAACTCCATAAACACTTTGTTCATCAGGTTCATGAAATAGGCAGGTGCGTTAGTCAGACCAAATGACATAACGGTATACTCATACAATCCATATCTGGTGGTAAATGCCGTCTTGGGTATATCCTGCTCTCGAATCTTTAACTGATGGTATCCTGATCGTAGATCGATCTTGGAAAATACTTTAGCTCCTTGTAGGCGGTCAAACAAATCATTGATCATCGGCAGTGGGTACTTGTTTTTGATGGTCACTTCATTCAATCCTCGGTAATCAACAACCATCCTCAGCGATCCATCTTTCTTCTCCACTAGAAGTACTGGTGATCCCCAAGGTGACGAACTTGGGCGAATATAGCCTTTATCCAGTAACTCCTTGATCTGCTTCTTAATTTCCTCCAAATCCTTTGCGGGCATCCTGTACGGTCTCTTAGATATTGGCCCTGTGCCTGGCAAAAGTTCAATCAAGAACTCAATGTCTCTATCTGGTGGCATGCCTGGCAACTCTTCTGGAAATACATCCGGATAATCCTTCACCACTGGTACTTCCTCCTGTACAACTCCTGATAAGGAATTTACTTGAGTCCTCTTCGGCATATGCCGGGATACATACTTGATCCTTTTTCCTTCCGGGGTGGTAAGCAAAATCGTCTTGCTGGCACAATCGATGTTTCCTCCATACAACGATAGCCAATCCATTCCCAAAATCACATCCAAACCTTGCGATTCCAAAACAATGAGGTCTGAGGGGAAAACATGCCTACCAATGGCCAATGGTATCTGAAAACATCCTTGGGTTGCCATATACTCTGCTCCTGGCGAGGTTACTAACATAGGGGTTTCTGAGAACTTGGGTGGACATCTTAAACTTATTCACGAATCCCCTTGATATGTATGAATGCGATGCACCAGTATCGAAAAGAACGGTTGCAGTAAATGACTTAACCAAAAACTTACCTATTACTGCATCAGGCTGAGCTTCAACCTCCTCCACGCTCACGTGGTTCACATGTCCTTTGTTGAACGGGTTCGGCTTCTTCCCAGAGCTTCCATTGCCATTTCCATTTTGGGCTTCAGGACATTCATTGCATAATGTCCATTCTTCTGGCACTTAAAGCAAGTGACTTGGCTCAGGTCCCTCTTGGCTGGGGTAGATGGGTTGGTGCGGTTCTGTCCGTTGCTTCCTCCATTCCCATTACCATTCTTGGAGCCATTATGGTTGTGCGAACTACCTCCTCCATGGGTATGCTGAAACTGTCCTCCCGGCTTCGGGGTAAATCGAGGCTTCTGCTGAGCTCCTGAATTATACTTCCCTTGTCCATACTTCCTCTTACGGTTTTCAATCTGCTGTTGCTTCCCTTCAATCATGAGAGCTCTATCTACCAGCTCCTGGTAGTTGTTGAAGGTTGCTACCATCAACTGCATACTCAGCTCATCATTCAGTCCTTCCAAAAACTTCTCCTGCTTGGCTGCATCTGTAGCAACGTCATCTGGTGCATAATGTGCTAACTTACTGAAATCCTCCACATACTGGCCTACGGTGCGTCCTCCTTGGCGTAGGTTGCGAAACTCACGCTTCTTCATAGCCATAGCTCCTGCTGAAACATGAGCTGTACGGAAAGCTTGCTGAAACTGGTCCCATGTGACAGTGTCAATAGGATGCGTGGCTGTATAATTCTCCCACCATGATGCTGCGGGTCCATCTAGCTGATGTGCGGCAAAACGCACTCTTTCCGCATCTGTGCATCCTGCAGTGGTCAACTCCCTTCCAACTTTGCGGAGCCAATCATCTGCAACAATCGGCTCGGTGCTACTGGAAAACACCGGCGGGTTTAGCCTTAAGAAACGGGCTAAGTGATCAACAGGTGGTGGTGGCGGTGGGTTGTTGTTGTTGTTGTTGCCTTGGTTCTGCACTAACACTTGCATCAGGGCATTCTGTTCCTCAATCAACTGGGTGATCTCTGGCGGAAAAACAAATCCGGTGTCGCGTCTCGGAGGCATCTGATAGGTTTAGAGAAGATGAGAGTTAAGAATAGAATGAGGTCTAGAGAGAAAACACTACCCATATGCTCATGAGACAAATCAATCAATATCACTCAATCAATTCAAACAAGGCAAAACAATCGATCTAACTAGCGTTACAAAGTGCTTGAACTATACTATTAAATGGGGGAAAAACTACTACTGATATGGTGGTCTACTAGAAATTCTGATCCGTTGAAGACTCCATGATGTCTGCTCCAGCTTCATCAACCCAGTCGTCTTCACTTGGTTCTGAGTCGGTGTCGTCGATGATGATGTAGTTATCCGGACAAGTGCATTCGTCGACTTCTGCTTTTGGCACTGGATTTCCCCTGAATACTCCAATCTTCTTCTCCAGGTCATCATTCTTTCCTACTAGTGCGTTGATTTCCTCCAAATAATCTTCGCGTGTAGCCTTGAGTTCTTCTTGGATCTCTTTGATCTTCGTTAATGCCTTCTTCAGTTCTTCCTTGTCCGTGCACATCTGGTTCTCCTGGCGACGAATATGTTGGATCTGCTCCTGGATGAAAGCTGCAATTGATCCATCCTTCTTGGTCCTAATCATCTCCCATTGCGCGTCTCGGCGTCCACAAATTTGGTAAATTGTATCCTTAAGCTCCTGGTGGTAGACTTCTCCAATGCGTCCCATGGCGATGTGTGCGGCCATGCTCTTCCCTAAACTCCAAGTCGGTGCTTCGAAAACCAATCTTATGGGTTCAGTAACTGGCACAAACGTCCTTCCTGGAATAAGAACTTGAATCTTCCAGCTCTCCTCTTCAGGAAATGTGGCGTTGTAGGTTCCGGTGATGCTTGGTATTCCTATGTTCAAGTACTTGGTGACTTCCTTCAAATGTCGACCAAACGGCGTGTCTTCATCTGGTTGCATGAACTTGCTCCTTGCATTCGCCATTCCTAAAAGAGTACAAAAAGGAGAGGGGTCAGAAATGAGAAGAGAGAAGCTTTCTAGGGCTTAAGCTTAGTGGTCGTGTCCTACAGTCAGCGTGTGCTCTGATACCAACTTTGTAGCGACCAGACCTCAAATGGTCTGTGCTGCTGTGCACCAGTGTCATCCCTGGATCAGTAATGCTGACACGCACAGTACAAATGGAGGATTTATAACAGAGTAGCAATCACACACTTATTACATCGAATATCTCCGAAGAGATTAAGTATGATAAACATGGCTTAAGGCCATCTAATAACGATAAAAGCGGAAGACTTGGAAGATAAGTGAGTCCATCAACTCCAGCGGCATCACTGAGTATAAGACCACGACCTAAGGCACCTTACTCGTTGTCTGAAAAATCTGCAACATGAAACGTTGCAGCCCGAAAACGGGTCAGCACATAGGATATGCTGGCAAAATAACACATAGAGAGCAATGAACAATAATAATGCTATACTACATGCATATATGGCTGGTGGAAAGCTCTATGGTTACAGTTTTGCGAAAAGCCAATTTTATCCTACTTCAAAGGAATAAATTTTATTTAACTATCATGGTGGTTGTTAAACATTGAGAAGGTACCTCCAACTCAATCCCAATTAAGTGTCATCATTAACCCAGCAAAATTAATTAAAAGTAACATGGTGATGAGATTCAAATGATAATCCAGGTACTAGATACTCAAGTTGTCCATAACCGGGGACACGGCTAACCATGATTAGTTTATACACTCTGCAGAGGTTTGCGCACTTTTCCCCACAAGACTCGATCGCCTCCGCTTGATTCTCGCACTGCATGATGTTTGAGAAACGGATGACCGAGACACAGTCTTTCAGAAACAATCACTCTTTACTCTGGATGGACCGGTACACCTACTTTCCCCTACATCTGCTAGCCCACCTCTTCAAGAGATCTTGTAACCTACTCAACTATGCTAGAGCCCATAATAGCTTGTGGCTGCCCACGGAAGTTTCTAGCATGAATAATCTTATGATCCCTTTGAGCCTGGGTGGCGGACCTTATAAAATCAGACAACACTGGGTTCTCCAGGTGCCTCAATCCACCCAGATGTGAGTTTTAGTTGCCACCTTAAGTTGAACCATTAATAAACATCTCACATCTGTCATGAATATCACTCAAACCCATCCACGTCTACGAGCATAGCATGGCAATAATAAAAGCAACGTAGAAGTAACTCCCAAGGGTTTGAATAGAAAACAGGTAATAGGTACTACCTCAACTACTTCCCAATACCCACAATTTAATTAGATCCTAATCATGAAATTGTTTGAGGAAAAGATCTAATGCAGTAAAACTGGGTATGAAAAGTATGATCAAAGTGTTACTTGCCTTGCTGATGATCCGCAAAACCTAACGAGTCGAAGTAACAAGCGGCACACTCCGGGTACTCTATCGCAAACAAACAAGCATACAATCAGTACTCATCTAATGCACAGGTAAAACTCGAATGAAAGATCCAACCAGAAAGTTCAACTTAAGAACTCCGGTTTGCAAAAAGAATCAACTCGAAAGAAGCATCGAAAGTCAAACTGCGAAAGAAAGAAGCTTCGTTTACTAATCTGGATCTAGGTCAAATTTTACTGTAGCAAAAACTTGTTTGAGTAGGTTAAACGGAAAGAGAATTTCGAGACGAAACTCTAGGCGCTTGAATCGCCTGATTCCGATAAACGAGCGAGAAGTTAAACAGAATCGAAGATTCGATCAGAAATCGAATCTGAGATAATCGCAGAAAAATCCGACGAAAAAGAAAAACGGACGAACGGTTAAAGAACGGACGTTCGTTAACAGAGAAAAACCGACGAACGCGTTCGTTAAAACGAACGGCTCGGTGAATGCTCGCAAAATAATAAAACCGAAAAAAAACGATCTAGGGTTTTTTTTAAAACGAAGGGTTTTTTTTAAAACGAAAACCG